>NC_080201.1:43678659-43776159 GCF_030028045.1 Hippopotamus amphibius kiboko
ACAAGACTTAGGGAAAATGTGGATCATCACCTAACAACGCAGCAACACTACAGAAACAAGCAAGCTATGAATAGCAGGTGCCAAGACTGCCCGGCTCTGTGGCAGATCAAAGACTGCTATAAACACAAAGGGCTTCTACCCAAAAAAGACAAAAAATTTTTTTAATAAATCATTTGTAATAAATGTTTTAAAGGTTCCACTGAGAATGAAACATATAAACATATGAAAATCACTCGGTGAGACACAAGTAAACCACACTGAAGACATGAAAATGGCTGAAGGCCCAACAGGAACAGACAGGTTGACTCAGCCAATCCAGCCTCTTGCCCTGAGCTTCTCACCTGAGCCACAGAACAGCATTTCTGTAGGAGCCCCATGTCCCTGCAGGGGGAGGCAGCCAGCCCCACAGAAACACGGGGGTCGCCTGCCAGGTGCTCAAAGCCCCTCAAAGCTCTAACACCAGGTAGAGAAAAAGTTTCTACTGGGAGAACTTTGAAGAGGGAAAAACAGCAACCATGATAACAACAAAATGCTTTTTCTCACCCTCCAACCATCTCTGAAACAATGGGCTGACCAAGACTGTGCAGGGGTGAGGGGGCAGCTTCACCTTCCAAATGGTGTAGATTCCTTATTGGCGGGCCCTGGAGAAAGTAGCAATGGGGACCTTGGGTTCCTAATTCTTTCCCAAATCATCAGCTGATAGAGTGATCTCCCTAAACGGGAACCTAATTGTGACAGTGTGGCTGGAAAACCATAGCTTAGAGCTGGACAGGATCTTAAGGATGATACCCCAAAACATTTTCTCACCTAAGATGTGATACTACAAAAATGCATGTGATATACAGGTGGATACTTAAGTATAATAACAAAACCAATACTGGTGAACTAGGACCCAATCTGAGAATCACAACATTACCACTGGGCCCCTCCTATTAGGCAGGTATCCTGGATACAAATGTTAAGCCCCCCACCCCCACCAATCCCATTTACTTCTGAGCAGAAATGACTGCCAGCCTGTGTGAAGTCTTCTTTCACCTGCTTCATCAACTTCTCTTGTGTTTCTAAGATCCAACCCTGCTGTTACGTTTGGTTTGGGTTCCTTCATTTTTACTGCTCTATAATAGTCCATTGTATGAATATGACTTAACCTTAAAAAAAAATAATAATAAGATGGCCAGGCAAATGATGTCTTTCTGAGAGCTGACACCTGATGTGACAGATCTGCTTTGACCTCTGGGGCCCCCCTTCCAGGGGTAGGGTCTGCAGTTGTTCACATGTTGGGGATTACATGTTTCCTCACCTGTCCTTTTGGGGAGGGGCACCTGAATAGCTGACCTCTCCCCTGACCTAAGCCTTTGCAGGTTGTTGTAATTCACATACGACCAGGTGCTGTCCAAGAGACTATACTAGTGACCACCTGGCTGCAGGAAGGGGCGTCTACAGTGCACCTGGCTGAATGGAGGTGGGCCAGGAGGCTGATAGCTCCCTGACTCTTGGTGCACAGAACTAAAGAATGGTTCAGTGGCAGGCCCAGGTGTTCTCAGGTGCTTTGGGGTACATTTTTATCTCTGGTTGCAGGATGTTACTGAGTGCTGAGCAGTTGAACTCTGGGACCAGTGAAGAAGGTGGAGCTCCTTTCCCTAAGGGCCATGTTGAGACGGTTCGCAGGCGTTAAGACAGACCTTCTGACCAGGCAGCCTCCTGACACATCCTCCAAAGAGGTATGTTTCTGCCTCATGATTTTTAAATCCTAGTTTGGTTAAGTGTCAACGTACAGCTGGCGCTCCGTATCCAAGGGTTCATAGATTCAACCCACCTCGGATTGAAAATATTTGGAGAAAAATCCAAAAAGTTCCAAAAGACAAAATTTGAATTTGCCACTCCTGGGCAACCATTTACATAGCATTTACCTTGTATTAACAACTATTTACATATCATTTACATTGTTTTAGGTATTATAAGTAATCTAGAGATGATTTAAAGTATATGGGAGAATGTCAGTAGGTTATATGCAAATATTATGTAATTGTATACAAGAGACTTCAGCATCAGGATTCTGGTCTCCATGGGGGTCCTGGGACCAATCCCAGGGATACCAAGGGACAACCATGTCTGACACTTTTCAATCCA
Organism: Hippopotamus amphibius kiboko; assembly: GCF_030028045.1. NCBI lineage: Eukaryota > Metazoa > Chordata > Mammalia > Artiodactyla > Hippopotamidae > Hippopotamus > Hippopotamus amphibius. The sequence goes on from NC_080201.1 coordinate 43,680,790, forward strand.
TTAAGAATGTAAAATTGTGTTGGTGTTGAAGGATGACAGCAATAACATATAAGCAAAATATAGTATTTCATCATTTTCTATTAACATCCCCCCTCTCCCCAGGTCCTTGTATTCTGAGGTAATCCTCTGAATCCCATTCATCATTTCAAAGGAGAGATAGGTAATGATGGTGCTGAAAGGTGAGGCCCCTATTTAGGGCCTGACCTGTAGACAGGCAGGGCTGGACACCTTGCTCAAAGGCACCATGCCCTAGCTGCAGCACCCAACCTCACAGCATCCCCGGACATGCCCCCTGGCATCATCAAACAGCTCACCACTGAAATGCCCCAAAGATGCCTAAGTTTTTTTTTTTTTTTTTAACTGTCCACCTAGGGAATGGGCTTCTGGATATCTTTATCAAACTTAATTGGGAGCCTCAGGCTCTGCTTGGAACTGCGTGGAAACCCACGAGTACGAGGGTGTGTGTGTAAAACATACCCCAGTCCAGTAAAATCAAGGGTCCTGACCACAGTCAGGGAACCAGGTCAAGAGCATCCAATGCAGACTATTTAGCCTCTCATCTCCCTGACATCTGCAAAGGTAGGCCCAATGTGGGAAAGGCTGCTTTCCCGATAGGCTCTGTGTGTGTGTGTGTGTGTGAGAGAGAGAGAGAGAGAGAGAGGGAAGAGAGGATAAAAGAAAGGGAGAGAGTGGGAGAGAGTTGAGGCTAGGATAAAAAGTGTGAGAAGTACTTAATTTTTAAGTGAATGAATAAATGAATGAATGAAGTAAATGAGTAAATGAATGAATGAAATGAATGATTTAGTTACCTTCTGCCTGGCCACAAGGGTCTCTAATACAAGACAGCATCAATATCAGGTCCAAGGATTACTGACATACATCTATTGGAAATTGAAAATTTGGAAAAATAAAGAAAGGCATATACAAGAAAAGATGAGGAAGAAAAAGAGGACTTCAATTTTGAGGACCGTAATTCTTCTTTTTCTATTCTAACAAGTTCACGTGTGTGAGCATGTTGGGTTTGCGTTGTATTTGGCAACCTGCTTCTTGTATGCAGCATGGAAGTTGAGAGCGTCTCTCTCACATGGAAATCATTTTGAACAAGCCTTCTGCTAGCGGCTGCTGAGACAACCCCAAAGGTGACCATCCAGTCCTAGAGCCGAAGGCCAGGTCCTCCTCTCCAATGAGGAGTCTGTGGCCCACCTCAGCCCATCACCACACTGATGCCATCCATCCTTCTGCTCCACTGAGTACAGCACAACTATAAGCCTCCGTGGTAGGCATGTGGCAACCTTCACTACTCAATGACTTGGAGTGTTTGAAAAATTAGAAGAAAAAAAGGTACTGAGCCAATGATGAGCTCCTGCAAATAGGTTTAATTATAAAAAATTGAATTTATTTCAGATCTCAAGACAGATGAGCTTCACCATTTAAGTAAAAAGACAAAGCATAATTCTGTCAAATGCACATTTTTCTTTTGTATTTTTTTTTCTGGATTTTTGTTGTGGATTTTTTTTTCCACCTCTGCAAGGATTCAATGTTGAAGACCCCTACGAAGCAGGAGCATTAGATTTCTCTCTGCTCTCAGCAATGCACACTTGGCTCATGAACTTCACATTAGTGGACCCACGATGAGCCCTAAGAAATGTCCAGATCGAGACCACAGGAAGAGCCTGGCTTCTGCCCAATGGACACATGGGGCAGCCTCACCGCAGTTCTTACCCAAAGATGGAAGACTCAGCCCACAATAACCTGCCCACACTGTCACCCCCCTTGGAAAGGTATTTCTCCCAAATAGTGGAGGCAGCAAGCTGCTGTTCCAACCTTGAACCTACAACACCCCGCCCCCCAGCAGGGCACCTGAAGATGCTGCAGTGTCTTCCTGGGCACCCTCTCCATGCATTGCAGGATCCACCACGGGGAGCGTGCGAACCCACGAGGCCCCAGGAATCAGAAGCCAGGAGAGACAGCACCACCGCACCACCAAACACAGGAGGAGGAAAACATCTCTGAAGCACACAATTTGAGGCTGGCTCTGACTGGGCATCGACTTGCACCTGCCAGCCCCTGGAGTCCCTGTACACACACACACACACACACACACACACACACACACACACACACACACACACAGGCTGGCCTACTGAAAGCTGCACACGGGATCCAGGCCACTAGGAAGGCAGCCAATGGTGCTTTTAAAACATTACTATTATTTTTTAATTTAGTAGACCTGTGAGTTTTCTATAATTAGAAAGCAACTGTTTGAATTTTTATTTGTAATGTTTACAATTTGACTCTTCAGAGTGAAATCTCCAGTAGCAAGATCTGGACCAAAATTAATTCTTACAGTTGACTTCAACCACACCACCACCCCCAACACAAACAATGGTGCCAAGATGAGGAAAACTAATATACTTTATTTAAATACCCTGATTTCTCTGATGCCAACGTAAAATTACAGGGGCTTTAAGTTCAGACACAACTTCTGGAAACTGCAGCTACTCCCATGCAGCGATTGAGAGCACTTCCCTTCCACCGCCTTCCAAACCTGAAGCAGAAGCCTGGCGCCCAGTGAGAAGGGACGGTAGCAGGGGTGCCGGGGTGGAGGTGCAGGGCTCCTCTGCCCACCGCGTGCTGGCCCATCAGGACAGGGCACGTCCCTGAAATCTGCCCAGACAGCATTCTGCACCAACTTCCCGACACATTAGCCCCTCTCCCTGTACTGCCACTGCTTCCAAAACAAGGGCCAGCCCAACCCGAAGGGTGAGGAAGGATCCTTGCACTATTTAGGCCAAGTCCAGCGGGGGGAGACACTTTAAAATGAGAGACGCTCTGGGCACAGTGATTCCATGGAAGCACAATATTTTTTTTTCAATTCCATGAGTGGAAAGTGAAGAAACTATTTTCATATGAGCATATTTTTCTCCAAGGAACAGTTAGAAAAATGCTGATGTGGTGTCTCAATACATTCTACTACAACACCATCAATTACATAAAAACACAATTAAGTCACTGTTTCAAAATCCTTAAATATTATTCAGCCAAAACCCAAAAGGACATTTTCAGTGTTCTCTGGTCATTATCTAAGAAGCTGCGTGCTGGAGCCAAGCCACCTCCACGGTACTCCGCAGGAGCTAAACATAGACAATCCACAGTCACAGCGCCTGTCTGTCCTGGCCACCAGGCTCTGTGAGCATCCTCAGGTAACGGGGATGCCCGCAGAGCAGGCTTCCGCAGTCCAAACACAGAGCCAAGTCTGAAATCATGCACTGCCTTCATCAGCGGGGTTCAGCCAGGAAATGGCCATGTGAACTTGGGCTGGTCTCTTCCTAATTCTAGGCCTCGGGTTCCCCATCCATCAAATGAGGCTGTCCACCCAGCTGAATCTAAAGGTCTCTGATCTTAGGAACTTAACACCTATTTTCTGTCATCAAGGGATTTAAAGCAAAAAAGGCCAAAAAGGGCCGAGATGACGATGGGGAGTCAGACTCTTTCACATCCACGTCCTATTTTAGATGCACAGAGATGGGCTGAGGCCCTGCTAAGCCAGAGGAGGGGGTTGCTGACTGTAGTCCTGTATTACCTAAGCTCTGACAGCCAGTCCACGTCAGGAGCTCACTCCCACGTTGCTGTGGGAAGGAAAATGCGTGCAATCTTTTGGAAGAACAATTTGGACATTTACCATTTTGTTAACGGAACAAAACCCTTTCAGCTAACATTTCCGCTGTACTCCACAAAGATGTACCTGGAAACATGTTCTTGTGTGAAGATGTATGCAGTATGCTCACGGTGGCACGGTTTGCAGAAGACAAGACTGGAAACAGAGGAAAGTCCTTTCAGAGGGAAGCTCATGCACTGTAGAAACAGGCCCCCCTTAAAAAGCGTGAGGTAGTGCTATATAAATAACATCATATATAAGAATATAAGAAACATGACATGATATAAGATGGGCACTGAGGTATATATTTTGCCACCAATTTATTTTGAAAACTGTAACACATACAGCAAAATTCAAAGAATTTTACCTGAAAACCCACCTACAGCCTGGATTCTACCTTCCACATTTTACTTGACTTGCTTTATCATATACGTGTCTATCCATCCATCCACGTATCTTAATACCTGGGTGCACGTCAAAGCAAATTACAGATGTCTAAGATGTATTTTTCATTGCAAGTGGAAAGGTACAATAGAGAGTGTATACATGTATTTATGATTTATGTGGAAGGATATATCACAAACTGGTAGCAGCAGTTGCCCTGAAGGAGGGGAACTCTCTTTTAATTGTTTGCCCTTTGGTTCTCTTGAATTTTGTATTATGTGCATTGTTTCCTTTTTTAATAAAAAAAAAAAAAATTAAAATGCATTTCGTTTCACCAGGGGAAGCTGTTGCCAAGACTTTCGGGGCTCTATATCTACAACTTCTTTAGAAGAACCCTGTACACACAGAAGCCTGGTACACGCGGATTTGTGTGTGTGCACACACACATGCGTGCACGCTGGATGCTGTATGCCTTTCAGAGGGAGGATCGTGCTTTTTTCTCATGATGTATCACTCTAGGTCACTTCCTCATGGAACTGAAACCTCGAGGTGTGGGGCAAGGATCTTGGGGAGACTCATTATTTAACATCCGAGTAAGCAGCCATAAAAGGCAGCGTGTTTGCTGCCGTTAAAGAGCACGGAGCACATGGAACATATTAAGGACAGGCAGCCCCTCCGTGGAAGGTGAGCTGTGTGCTCCGATGCCCGTGTCTCAGGCTCTCTTACTGTAAACATCTGTGCAACTGCAAATAAATATCCTCCCAGCATCTCACGCAGCCTTGAGTTCCGATGGAAACCCTATGCAATACAGACCCATGTGCACGGGCCAGGGAAACATAAAACTTCGGAAAGAAGTGTAGCCCCATGTTAACGCTGGAAAAAGTGTCCTGGAGGGGAGTGACCAGTCCAGAATGTGACTCCTTACAGCACTCAATCAGAATGCGGAAAGGCCTCGCTTTTCTGTTTCTTAAAAGAAATGGCCCACAAATAAGAAGCCAGCAGAAAAAATACATAATTATCATGCTCATGGTGAATAGTGTTGCAGGTCAAACATTCAAAGGAGAAAAAAATGCCACAGCAACGGCTGATGTGTTCATATAGTTCCCTGTTTTTCCTAAGATCTGAAACTTGAGGTCCCAGACTGTTAGCCTCCGGGTTGGGGGTGCATGTTTGCCCAACAGCAATGGATTTTCATGTCATATGTTTTAAACTCGGGGAATCACTCCTCATTTGAGAAACAGTAAAATCAAAAATGGAGATCACTGAAAATGTGATGAGTTATATCAACAGGTCGGGCTGAACACCTGAAATTCTTACTTTCTTACACACATGAAAAGGATTTAGTACCTAATGAAAGGGAAAGAAATATAATTCGTGAGCATTCTGCTTATTCTGTTTGAAAACACGCATGAAGCTGGTTTTTTTAAAAAAAAAAATCCCTTTGTAAAGAATAAGACTAGGAAACATTGATTTCAACCAGCTTATACACATATGTCCTAGACATATACAAACATACACATGCACCTATATGCATATATAAAGACACACAATAGGTGATTGGGCTCGGCATTTTACTTAAAGACAATAGCATCCAGGCAATCTATTTCTTACCACATATCTAAAAAAAAGCTTACATGTTACCTAAACTTCAGAATTCAAAACACAAAATGAAATTAATTACATGGGGAGGGGGGAAGAAATGAGAAAACAGACAGCTATATTCTCTTATTTATTTAATGTTCTCCTTTTCTGGGGTTCACCTGGACAGTGTCTCTAGTTGCATCTGCAAACCAATACAGCTGCTGTCCGATCACTAAGGCACTTGACAACATCATTTTAGAACCTTTAGTTACTGAGATATCAATAATTAAATGCATTCAGGGGCTTCCTAGGTGGCGCAGTGGTTGAGAGTCCGCCTGCCAGTGCAGGAGACACGGGTTCGATCCCTGCTCCAGGAGGATCCCACTTGCCATGGAGCACCTAAGCCCGTGCGTCACAACTACTGAGCCTGCGCTCTAGAGCCTGTGAGCCACAACTATTGAGCCCATGTGCTGCAACTACTGAAGCCCATGCACCTAGAGCATGTGCTCCGCAACAAGAGAAGCCACGGCAATGAGAAGCCCGCGCACCCCAATGAAGAGTAGCCCCCACTTACCACAACTATAAAGAAAGCCCACGCACAGCAAAAAAGACCCAAGACAGCCAATTAAATAAATAAATAAATAAATAAATTTAAAAATTTCCAAAAAAAATAATTAAATGCATTCAGTTCATACTCTGTTCTTGTGGATACCAGCTTTTTATCTCTGTCCTCTGAAGAAGCTAATGGTATAATGGGCGAAATATCAAGAATAATTAAGAAAAACATTGCTGTAAACTCTGTCAGAAGAAACAGAACTTTTACCCAGGATCCCAGCTAGAATTCATTACTACAAGAGCTACCTCGTACCAAACACATCTTGCTGAGACGTGAAGTGCTCAACTCAACAAGCGGGTAACTCACACAGTCTACACCTCAGAGACAGACCACCTGGCATCCTTGAGTTGTTCCTCTGAGTACATGTGCTGGAAGGGCCCAGATGTGTGCAAATATCATCAGCTGTGAGACAGTCAGGGCTGCCAGCCACATCAGTACCCCTGCCAGGGGGAGGCTTAGGCTTAGGCTTGGGTTAGGGTGAAGGGCAGGCTCTCAGGAGCAGGCAGATTCCAGCCTGCAGAAGCTCACCTCCCAGTCTAGCTGGCAATGCTTCAGGCTTGTTTGCATAATTAGGTGGTACTAAAACAGAAATTCTGAGAATATCTTCAAGAAATGGCCAGTTAAATCATAAACAACAGATCCATATTTCTTTAGCAAAAAAATGTCTTTCATATCCCACAGCAAATAAAAAGGGAGAAATTATTACTTTTTTTTCTCTTTAAGTAAGGGTCAGGCCTACCTGGTACATATGCCTTGAAACAGATTCTATTTTAAATCAGGAACAATGAATTACAATACCATAGACATACTGCAGATATCGTAATTTAAGAATAAAGAATTATCTGAAACTATAGCAAGAGGAGATAGCTTTGAAGAGGCAGCCTCTCAGATAAGCAGTGTCACATATTTGCATATCCTCTCAAAAATCTCTATTTTAGCTGTTGCCTACATGGGATTAGTTTCCTGTTGCTGCTCACTATGTGACCTGCTGGTCAGCTTCCCAACAACAGAGGTCACAACAGCTCCCCTGATGTCCATCTGTAAACTTCAAAGAGCCACACTGCCAGAAGTAAATGTTCCTGTTGCATCATTCAGTTATACCAGCCTCCCAATCTTTGTGGGCGAATTTACTGCACTGAAAATGGATATCTTGTTATCAATGAGAAAGGTATGAAAAACACAGAACTGAAATAAGTGATCCAAACTTAGGGGGAAGAAATGTTACAGGAACTGCTTTGTCAACCCTAATTGTGTAATTACTTCTTGGCTTGGTCACCTAAGCTTGGAGCAAGAAATAAGAGACAATGGTAATTTCTTACTGCTGAAATGAAGGTGTCAAGCTGTCTTGTGTGTTCTGTGTAAGCAGAGCTAAAGTTTACATTTATATCATGTTACCACAATTACAATCTTCCAGAGCACAGCAAGAAATGAGTGGTAGAAGGTCAGCCCTCACAACAGGCACACGAGAGTTTGCTGGCACAAACATTTATTTAATTTAGCCACAGTTAAGGCATCTCCGCTTTTGGGCACCGCCTCGGCCCCCACATCGCACCAGTGAAACTGGTGAACTGCTCCTGGCAACCTGTATACTAATAGCAATAAAATCATCTTTAAAAACGACGTTAATAAATTGGCTACCAGTAATAACTAACCACTAGATGGCTTTAGATTTTTCACCTCTGAATATCTGAAGGTGAATTCTCCGTGGTCTTGGGGTTGTTTGTTTGTCTACCTCCGTTAAAGGCTGCTATCAAGGCCGAAGCCTGGGGGAGGCCCCGGGGACAGTGTCTGGGAGGTTGGAGCATGTTGGGTGGGGAGGGCTGCAGGACCACCCCACCGTATGGCTCCACGGCCCCCTGATAGTCAGAGAATTCATTACAGGGGCCACACAAGCCTAGTTTCAGTCCCATCATCCACCTCCGGTCAGCTAAGAACAAGGACCATGTGCCAAAAATGATTTTTTTCACACCAAGTACGAACCACTCCTCATTCTAATGGGAAAAAGAGAGAGAGAGCAGAGACACAACTAGGAAGAAAAAAAAAAATGAAATTCCATTATAACTGGCTTCCTCAAGCCCCAGCCTAGGATGTGAGTAATCACAAAAACTGTAATATCAGCTTTTTATGTTTTCCTTACACTCGGTTCCTCCTTTATTTTCTTTCAAAGAGGGTCAAGATCTTTTTCTTCTTTTTTTTTTAATTCATAAAAGCTGCTTTGTGATTACTGAAAGGTTGGTTTCTCTCTGTAACAGCTCTGCCTTCCATAACAGTTGTTAATTTGGGAGCAAAAAAGAAAACTCTCACAAAAATCTCTCAGAAGTTGCCCTGTGTAGACCTCCAATCCTAGCCTGCCTCACCTGCAGGTCTTCGGGATACCTCTAAGGGACAGGGGTGGCTCTAGGGGAGCTGGCTGGCACCCTGAACCGGGAGCTGCAGGCGGAGGCCTAGCCTGCCTGCTCCCCATGCCTGCCCTGTGGGCACCAGGGAGAGGCCAGCAAGCCTCTGGCCTGACCCCTGCCCTGGCACAGGCCAGCCCCTACCCCCAGCAGCATCCAAACTTAACTTCTCCTGTTCCATTTTCTCCTCTCCCACCCTAACTAGTGACAGGGGTGGGGAGAGGAAAACAGACACAGGTTGCCGACATGCTGTGTGGTCCACATCCCTTTGGATTCAAAACATCAATGAGCTTTTTAACAAGTAGCCAAGTTCCATTTAAAGTTAGAATTTAAAAGAGAAAAAAAAAAAAAAAAAAAGGCTTGAACTCCTATCTCCTCTTGGTCATGAAACAGCCCAGGCAGGCGGGAGGGTGATCAGGAACACAGATGTAGATGCTCAGAAATATGTTTTCCTAGTAGCTCCTGCTGGCAGGGATGCAGCTCTGTCTAGAGAGGGTGGCCAGTGACCCAGGGCACGGGACACCCGGCATCCATATACCCCCTCATTGCCCCCTGACACGGTTGGCCACACCAAGGGATGGACATGTCCCCAAACACCAGTGGTGGGAGGACACTGGGAAAGGCAGCACCTGCCCAGCTCACTGCAGGTGGGTGTGGGCCCCCTGAAATTTCCCTCTACCTTGGAGCCGCACTATCCCATAGCAGAAGTGAGAACCAACCAAAAAAAGCTGCCCCCCACCTCCCCAGGCTCCAGGGGAGAAACAGTAACACGTCCCTGCCCTAGAGAGACTCTTCAGCACCATAGCATCCAAGATGCAGGGCTCCTGCAGGAAATTTGCACAGAGCCATGTCCAGCCTTCATGAGCTCACCTGTACTGGAACTTCAGGAAACATGTCTGTAAGAACACGTCCAGAATGATTTTTTGGTGCACTGATGAATTAAAAGAGTGCATTAATTTTCTCTCATAGCATGCAATGGCTTATTTATCGCTTTTGTCTTTGTCATGGATATTTCGAATCTGCCGTGAATTGTTTTAAAAAATTCATCTGCATTTACACAAGCACCCAAACAATCACGGCGATCCTGAATCCCAGTGGACCTGGCTACACACAGGCCATGAAACTTCCTAACTGCCACTCTACTCTGTTCACGGTGCTCTGCCGTAACGCAGGGAAGTGAAACCTTCTGGTAAAGATGCATTTTCTGGAAATGTCATGGATACACAGGGAGAGGAAACTGCAGACAGTTGCAGGAAACCAAGCCGGCGCTGCACTCGCTGTCTCACTGCGGCCAAGTGCCCTGGTACTGTGTGTCCACCAATTGCCACCTACTGGAGTGTCTGTGCTATCCGGTCAAGCCGTGACAGTCTATTGATTTTAATAGAACGCCCATTTTTCTATTTCCACACCAGGGCATGCTGCACCTCCACGGGTGGGCAGACTGTTTCTGGGCAGAGTGGCTGAGTCCCTGCCATGCCTGCTTCCCCATCTGCAAAGAGGCCACCTCCCCGGTGATGTTTCTTCTGGGCCGGGGCAACCACGGGGCAGAGATGAAGCACGCTTGCTGCGTACAACCAAGGGCATCCCCTTCTCACCCTCTCACTTTTCCCACCGTAGCTGGGTCTCCAAAACGCATGCTTCCATTCACAAAAATGCACACAATTGCTGCTGGAGGGCCCGATTATGCTTCCTGAAAGACCCTTTGTCGTGTGCTAACACCACAGTCTAACCACCGGCTCAACCCCCTATTCCTTCGGTTGTTGATGAGGTGGTGGGCTCCATGCCTCCTGACAATATGATCATCATAAACTTTATTATTACATCTGGAATTTCATGATACACTCGGTAATTGATGACAGAGGCACAGCCCAGAATGCTGCTCCCACAAGCTCTGCCACAGTTCCAGTAACCTAACTGCTTAATACTCCTGGAATGTATAAACAGTGTTAACTGCTGCATTCCCCACACTGACATGGCAGAAGGAAGCCACCAAGCTCGTGGGATCGGAGAGAAGGAGAGGGTTTTCACTTACTGAGGAAAACATCCTCATGGCATGTGAACTGAGATCACGCTTTTGGGGGTGATGAGGACAGATGACCCATAATCGGATGTGATTTGGGGCTGATACACTGAGGTTATCAGCTGGATTTGGGAACTGAGATCAATAATGAAGTTTGCAGGAAGCCATCATCCATCAGTACTCATTCTCAGGTTGGTGGGGGTTCCAGTTTAGAGGACGATGGTGACTGGGATTATGAAAAAGTGCCACAGCTCACTATTTCTAATTTCATGGACACAAAAATACGCGTGGCAGGTAAAGCAGAGAAAATGCCATCGTGCGCCAGGATTGCAATTGGATTGGATGACACACTTATCTAACAGGAGAAAAGACAGGCAAAATAAACCAGGGATGAGGGTCATACTCAAGGGTCCCTGAGAACTGGGGTTACAGATACGGCTTCCACTCCTACCCAGGGAGAGCTGGGAGCACTCAGCTACCCCCAGCACCACCTGGAAGCAGGAGGATGTCCACCACGGGCAGGGGAGTCCACAGATGCTCAGGCCAGGAGAGGTGCACGGGGGGTGGGTTCGGGAGGGGGAAGCAGCCCCCCTGCTCTTGCACCAACACACCTCACGGCTCATCCTCCCTCTCTATCATCTTTAACCAAAATAGTCTATTTACCCAGCAAATCCTCAGCCAAACTCCTGGCATGCAGAACGTGCTCTCTCTCCAGGCCAATCCACCTGAAATCACCAAACGCGCTCGTTCTGTTTGCAGAAAACCAAACACAAAACAACTTTGCTGACTCCTCCCAACATGAGCCCACAGGCCAGGGGATGGGCTCCGAGGAGCCCGGAGCAGACGGTGTGTCCCGGCACCGGGACCACCTGTGACCAGCCAGGCTCCCTTTAACCTTGGCCAGCGAATTCCCCTTAAAAATGGCCCCGCCATCCACCTCCGTCAGGTTCCCGCACGAACGCTAATAAGTACTTGTTTGTTGAACTGAAAAATCATTACCACAGAACACGTCAAGTAATGAAAGATGTTTTCCTTGGAGAAATGTTAAATACTTCACTTCTTTCACAAGGAATGAGTACATGTGTTTCCAAATAATACCCTTCTCCCTCCCCACCCACACTTCATCAGAAAGTCTGCAGCTCCGAGACCCAATTTGAACAAGCTCATGTGGCGGGGCTCTCAGAACCAAGAACACGCTGTTATTTTATTTATTTTCCTTTGCCCAGCTGACTACATGTTTGTTCTATTACTTATTCACCTAATGATCTCGGTAGGAACCTCAGGCACGTAGCCGAGTGTCCGTGCTGCCTTACTATTTCATACAAAAAGCAACATAAAAATACCAGCACCGCAGCCTCAGAGATTACCCCGCCATGGTCTTCGTTAACTAATATATGTGAAAGAGCCATTTCACTCCAGGCCCAGAGCAAAAACAAAGGCAGGAAATGGAAGGTCAAGAAAGGGGAACATTGCGCCACAGGAAAACCCCTGGGAACCCCATCTTCTCTCCCAAAGAGGAATCCTCACCCCCTTTCAAAAGCTCTTCCTTGAGCAGATGAGTAGTAACGACTGCATCGTAGGCGGTTTCGAGGTCCTTTAAGAATTTCAAAATGTCTTTACCTACAGGGAATCCCACTGGGTAATTTGTGCTTTCCTTCTATGGGTGGCGGCCTGAGGCTCCAGCCGGGTGGGGACCAAGCCTTGCTTTTGGGTCTAAGGCAGCTGAGCTGCAAAAACCCAAAATGACTTCCAGGTAACCTTGTCTCGTTCATCTGAGAGGAAAATGCATATCACTTAGATGAAACACTCAAATATCAAGTTGGCGTGGGGGTCAGTGCAGTCCTGGGTTTTCTTGCCACGGCAACGACTCTGAACGTGGCGCTCTATCCTGGTACACGCTGAGACATAAGAAGCCCGTGTCTGCTCCCCCTCCCTTGTGATCAAAGTCATAATCCAGGGAAAGAGACGCTGAAATTCCGGTCCAAACGGACACTCACAAAACCAAAATCTCTAAAGAGTAAGCAACCCACCCTTCCCTTGGGCCCCTTCTGCCGCTCATTTATTTCGTGCATCATTTACACAGATGCCTGGGGTTCCCAGAGAGGACATGAGATCCCAGCCACAGCTCCAGAAAAAATGACCTGCACCAACGTCTCCAAACTTGACGACTTTCCCTTTTCCCCCTGAGTTTTGCTTTCCTTTTTTTAAGGGGAAGCACATTTCAATCTGATTTCACCAGCACTAAAGGTTGATATTTTTAATCTGTGAATTCATAAATCTACCATAAATGACTCGCACAGAACTCTCCTCCTTTGCCCGTCCCTGATGAGCCGCCACATTTTGGAATTACTCTGGCTGACATTAGGCAATGTGCTTTCTCAGCAGTTATTTGGAAAGAGGAGATGGCAACCACAAGAATTTCTTTTCGAGGGCTGAGGGGAATTACCCCCACTGCCCATCTCCAAACAGCCAGAGCTCATGCAGGGCAGGAAGGATTTCCTGAACTCTGTAAGCTACCTCACCGAAGATCTCCAGACCCAGCCAGGCATCCGCTGGCATCGCTGGCTCTCCGGCAGCACAGCCCCTTGTAGGTCAAGAGCAGGCACTGCCCAAGAAAATGTTGAACTTCAAGGGACAACCGCTATGTGGTCAGGAAACTCCCAGCCTGACTCAAGGGCTCAGAAGGCCACCAAGGGGATACCAGCTCAAGGACCCAAGCAGTAACTTGAAGTCAAAGTCATCCATCTCCTGGAGGTCAAGTTCTGAACAAGATCCCTCCTCCGGCCACTTGAACAGGTGAGACATCTGCGAGGGGCTCGAGCAAGCCAGGCGGGTGCTTTTTTCTGATCGGAATATTTCTCTCTTTCTCTCTCTCTCACCAAAAGGCCAGAGTGGTGGTTGTGTTACCCCTAGTGGGCTCCCAGTGTGCCAAGGGAGAAGGTGGACGTCACACCATGAGGGACAGCCCCTGGGGACTCCCATGCGATGCTTGGCAACACGTCCCCAGTGCTGCCGTGTGTGGGGAGCTAAGGGATGGAGTTCTTGATCTGCTGCACCCTGAAAACGGTGTCCCAACTTAAAAAAGTGTGGCTTTCCTCCTTCTCAGGAATTCTAATATTCAAAGCCTTTTTTCCTCCTGCTAATTTTAGAAGTCCTGCTATTCTCTGGGAGGAGAATGGTGTGAAAATCAAGCGTAGTATCCAAAAATAAAAGAGTAGATCTGTTTCAGGGCGTGCAGCATATTTAACTGAAAAGCAACTCCAGATATGCCACTTTCTATCGAGTCTTTAATACGTTTTCCAATTTCTCCAGAATATTTTAGCTTCAGAAAAGGCAAGGATGAACTTCCTAATCTATGAATATTTTTGCGACTGAAACGGGCACCCAAAATTATTTCTGGATTGTAAGGGGGGATGTTTTCAGAATGTGATGCCAGGTGATCACTCAGGATGTGAGTCACTGGTGTGCTTCCTGGGGCCACACCAAGATGGATGACAAGTTTCCCTTCGGGACCTGGAGCATGTTCCATTTAGAGCATGTTCCCAGGCAGGTGAAATGATACAGTGCTCTCTCCGTGGACCCTGAAGGTAGACTTCATGGCATGCTTTGCAAATCTCCCGTCTTCACTAAAAAAAAAAAAAATTTCTTGCGATCTAAGGAATTCATTGGTTCCAGACCCACTAGGACTGTGGAGGGGCGTGAGGTCCAGGTTTGTGGGCTCCACTCCAGCTCCTCGGGTCTGAGGCTCTCAGGAATGGCCCAGCATGACTAGGGGAGCTTAGAGGAAGGATGCCGGGAGGCTACCTGAAGACCCTGGCCCGTGCCTCCGCCAGCCAGGGAAGCCAGAGATTTGTGACAGAAAGTTAGAACTCTGTGTCAAGCCCTTCATGCAAACAATAAATATTACTTCTGCTCATAATCGGACTTTTCTCCAACATCGTCTTTGAATGTTGAACCTTTTTCAATTAATTAAAAACTATGCACTGCAGAGTGCATATTTTATCAGCCCTCAGCTGCTTAAGTGTCTAGAAAAGACCAGGCAGTTTTTCTTTCTTTCTTTCCCTTTTTTTTTTTTTTTCCAGGCAACTCAGAGCAAGTACTTGCAAGGGTCATATCTTTTTAATTATCTTTTCTCTCTTTGATTAATTATTCCGTCTGACAATAGCGTGTTTCTAATGCTATTCACCTGCCTTTGATGATTGACAACTTTTCTGTCTGATTCAGAGCAAACAGCTGCTGCCACAATCTCCTAGCAACCCGGGTGTGATGGATGAGCCCCCAAGATGGATGGCTGCAATAAATCATGTCTCCAGCCATAAAACTGAGAAAAGGGGATAAGAAGAAAAGCGAACAAAAAACAAAACAAGGTTTCTTCCCATGAGTGCACTCAGTTCCTTACCAATTACACCTGAAATGGACTTTGCACCTATTAATAGCAAAGTTTTCCTAATCAGTAAAAATGGGATGATGCCATTTGTATCAAAGGTGTTTACAATTGTTCCTGCAAATTGGCACTTGTACTCCAATTACCTCCAACACTGCCCAAGTGCAAGGGCAGAGGATCAAAGTTTTGCTTTCTTCCTTGAAGTCTCGGCAAGAAACAATATCATCTTTCTGTAGTCAGATGTGATTCCAGGCACCAACAAAGGATACAAATCTGATGCTACTTGATTTTTGGCAGCAGCTGGACAACACCAGAAGTGAATCCTAAGTCAGCCTGTGCACAGAGTGTCAGGCTGCTAATAAAGTTATTTCAAAATACACACACACACACACACACACACACACAAGTTGCCTGGAGTTGGTAAGTGAATACGCCACATTCCCATTTCTTTCCTGTTCACGGGAGATGCAGGCTTTTTACACGTCAGGGAAAAGTTTGTTCAAGAAGCAGCAAGATACGAACGTTCAGCCCTTCCACAAATTCTCGATTCTTATTTCTTTAGATAAAAAATGACCCCGGTCTAACTTTCTGTCCCATCATTTTTTAAAATTAATGTCCACACGATAAGTCATACAAGAAGCCCTAAATTTAATTAGCAGACCCAAATAAAGTCACATATTTAATAGAATGCTTGACAATTAAATTTGCACTATCGGGGCTCTCCTAGCGGAGGAGACGGAGCAGGAAGGCCAGCAGTTTCTGTTTCCCTTCTTCCACCGGGAAACAGCGGGCCTCTCGAGCAGGAGGGGAAAGGCCCTTACTGATGCCTCCCAGCAGCTGGGGGCCAGTCGGTGAGGCAGCCTGCGTCCCTACGTCCTTCCAGTAGGTGGGGGTGTCCCGGAAGAGCGTTCAGGGTGCACCAGAACCAGAAGTGATTAGCCGGTGGGGCCTGCAAACAGCTGTCCACATCAGTCCTGGCGCGGGTCTGAAGGGGCCAAGTGCAGACACAAAAGCGGGGGAGGCTGCTGGGAGCAGGGGCAGGGTTAGATCATTTTTTATCTGAAATATTCCTGGGACGTGGAAGTCTCTGTTTCTGCATTCTCACACTGCTAACCAAGCCAACCGGTCTTTTTTTTTTTAATAGTTATATTGTGCTAAGCTTTGCGGATACAGATTTTTTTTTTAAAGCATATCACAGAGTTTAAAAAAAAATCAGACAAGGGTCCTGGCTTCAGGAACTACGGCTCTGTTTATATTTTAATGTTTCGTACGTGACTGCCTCTGTCGGGGAAGAGAGGGAGAGAGGGAGAGGGAGAGAGAGAGAGAAGTTGCCTGTTAGCTTTAGTGTAAATCACAGATACTTCATTTTTCCCTGTGTCCTTGGAAATTATTTAAAATTAAAGCGTCCCTCCTTGATGGGAGGGGGTGTCTTCTATATTGTAAATGGGAGGGCCTGTGTCTGGTCAGCAGCAATGATAATCCAAGGCCAATCGATGGAAACACACACACACGCAGGCCCCTACCCTGCCCCGGCTCGTCCGACTCTCAAGTTACAGGTTTACACGGCAAGTCTAAATAATATTCAAAATGATAAATGGCACCCTACGCCCGGCATCCACCATCAATCTTTTTTTAAGGAACATCCATCTTCAATAACGCATGTTTGAATCATGTGAAGCCAGGAGCCCTGAGATTCATTTATAGCACCCCTCGCAAGCCAGGGCAGCTGAATGATACCTGTCAGCCCTGCTTGTTCTCTCTTTTTTTTTTTTCCCCTTGACTACTAAAAGGGAAAAAAAAAAGAAAGGAAAAGAGGAAAGGAATGTAGGGGGTGGGGGAGTCAGAAGAGCGTCAGAGGCTGAGCAGTGTGGTTTAGCAGATAATATGAAAGAACATAACCTCGTCCACGCCTCTGCCAATCTCGTGCCCGCCACGCCACACACTCAGCCATCCATACGAAGCAGGCTCTCCTCCCCTCGTCCCTGCGTCTCCTCTCTCCGCTCTCCTCCCTCTCCCTCTCGCCAAATCAGCAGTGCTCTCTCTGCAAGCCAGCGGTACTGTGTACAGTGGGAGGAGGAGGAGGAGGCACCATCACATGGACCGGGCTTCCCTCCCCTCCCCGCTGTCTGGCTGGGGCCCATATGATAAATGACATATGTCATTCTGTCAGGAGGGAAGGGTGGGTCAGTGATGTATGACTCCGCTGAAAAGGAAATCGACTCTTTGGCATGGCGCAGCTCTTCACCGGGATCTAGTTTCAGAACTCTGAAATGAATTCTCCGACGTTTCAAGTGCATACTTAGGGCAGGCTGATGGGAGGCCTGGGGAAATCACACTTTATCCTCCCCCTGCCCTTCCGATGGCAAGGGAGGGGAAAAAAAAAAAAAGGTTCTGCCACTGGGTACCTGCAAAAGGCCACGCGCGTGTCAAAGTCCCCAGCAGTCACACACCATGAGTTATTAAAAAATGTGACTTTGGGGAAAAGAAAAAAGGAAAAGAAATGAAGTGGAGGAAGGTTAGTCCTTTTATTTATTTATTTTTTCATGGCAAAGGGCTGACACAAAAGCAAGATAAAAATTAGCATGTTTGAAGTAATCGTCCGCAGCTTGACATCTGCATAGTAAATTTTAAAGGAAAAAAATGTGTCAGACAGCCCTGAGCCGCTTCGCCCTCCCCCCTTTCATTAGCTCACTGCCAGGGTGGCACTGCTGAACCTCATTACGGCAAGAGGATTTATGAAGCTGAACCCAATGGCAAAGAAAAGGCATCTGTCAATAATTGTGGGGAGCTGCACTCACAGCTTTGAAATCTCATTAAGTATGCAGTTATCAGGCATAAAGATCAAAAACATTACTCAACTCCGACAGAATCTTATGGAGGAACATTAATTAGCAACAGGCCTACAGTACAAAAAAAAAAAAAAAACACACAGACTTCCTCTCACACCTGCCCAACCCACAAACCTAAAGCAACACTCCCCCTCCCGCCCGAAAAAAAATAATTCCCGGCATCTGAGACTGATCAAGAACATGAAACGAGAGACACACACAGAAAGGAGGAGAGGGAGGGAAGGGGTGGGCGGCGGGCAGGGAGGGAGGGGAGAGGAGGGCGGGGAAATTCGGTTGAGAAAGGCTTGGCGGTGAGGAGAGAAAAGGAAGAAGCTGTCAAACTTGAGAAGGATGTCAGCGCTGGCCCTGATTACAGGGGCCTATGGAGTTCTCAGACCTTTTATCATCCTCACCATCAAAACCAGCCGAGAGTCACCACAGGAGAGCTAGTGGCTGGCCCACTGCAGCCAAGGCCTAGGCTGGGACCCCAGGACCCTGTCCTCAGCCCCTGCTCACCTGGCAGGCTGGGATGCTAGGCCTGGTGCCCAGGAGACAGGCCCTGGCCAGCCTTCCGCAGCACCCCGATTTCCCAGCCTGGTCTGCAGCCAGCCCGAGAAAACGACAGCTAGACCCAGCTCCCCTGGCCTCGGGCACAGTCTAGGGAACCACTGCTGTCACTGCATCTCAGCACCATTCGCAAACACCTTTTTCTTCCTCCAAAGAAGAGGCATCCCCTTCTCACACATCCACTTTCCCTTATTTTATTTCTGTGTATGCCTGATTCACAGACTCTGTGCCTTACAACACACCGAAAAACGAAATATAAATGCAGAGAATTCACATCCAAGCCGTCAGGCCAACGCCGGGTCATGCGACCTCCTGACCTTTGTAACACGTGGGACAGGGCACAGCTGATGACGGGGGTCAAACCTCCCTGCTAGGTTGACTCCTGGTTATCCATGGGGAGAAAATTAAATGACAGGGTTCCTCTCCCACCACATCCTCCACCTCCCACGAGCTGTGATGGCAAAGAACACATGTTTGGAAACATCCCACGAGAACTGTGTGTTTGGGGTCTCGGGCAAACTTATGTCCTACAGTGGCCTGGATCCAGGTAGGTACACGGAAATGTGTGTGTGTGTGTGGCGGGGTGGGGGGGGGGGGTCTCAAAGATTCCTCAGGTTTCTGTCCAACAGGCAATGTCGGTCAACTCTGTGGCAGGATGTGCAAGACAGGCACGGTCCTCAGATGCCCCCATGAAAGGTGTGTAATAACAGTAGTAATAATAAAACATTAGCTATTCTGTACTAATTTCCCTTCCTGCACTGCTACTGAAAGGTGGCCTTCTCTGGTTACCCATAAGCACATGCTCCTATGTTCTCTGTCACACACACACATACACACGGCACTTCCCATAATCTCACACTATGAGGATAAGAAAAACCTACAGAACAGCATCTCCTCTGATCTGAAATCTCTACTATCATTCTTCTTTGAGCTCTTCTTCCATACTTCATTCCATAGGCCCTTCTGAAGTGTTCACCTCTCTCCTCTCCAGAAGATAATGGTCACCTTTTCTTAATTAGCCACATCTTTAAAGAAAGGGGAATTAAAGATTCCTAGGCAACCAGCCTGGAGACCCCTTCAAGCCAAGGCCCATCCTTTCCAATCACTGACTCTCCTTGGGAATATCAATGAATGCAGCTCAGATGAATGGTCACCTATGACCGAAAAAAGTTGAGAACACTTGTCTATAAATACCAGGCTTGACGAGAAGGAATTTTAGCAGGAGTGTTACAATAAGGTGTTTATATTTTTTATGTGCTTACCATATTACCTTTATTATGTGTAACATCAAAGTGATTATAGCAATTACATCTAACAGAATTAATTACAGAACTTCCCATCATCCCAGGATACATAATGCATTAGAGGTAAGGCAAAGAAAGAAAACATCTTGATTGTTAGTAACTATTGTTGCTGTGTGTTTTCCCTCGCAGCAACGCCAAGCCAACGGCAGCTTTCAGGAAGAGCAGGGCAACGGAGACAGCTTTAATTGGAAATGAGGTATATTTTCTTTAAATTAAGTAACACTTTTGCCTAATAATATGTTGGCACGATTGGACACATAAAATCAATTTAATTTTTTAAGTGTAAATCTTCAAGAGGCACTGGTTAATCCACCCAACCAATGTTACTACATAAAGGAGAAAGCACATGGGTGAAAGACTTACAAGTCTTTACGTATGCAAAATAAATTCACTCAAGGCTTCATTAATATTAATTTAAATTCAAAACCCATTTACATTAAATTGTTCATTAAAAATTGCCTATTTTATGCAACATGCATTTCTCAAAGAACTGAGAGGAAACTGAATACATAGGACTAGATTTAATGATGGGGATGGAAAATCAAAAGTAGATGAATTGGAGTCATTTCATGTATATTACCAAACAGCCCTTTGCTCTCCAAGGGATGGGTTCCAGTTTGGGGAACAAACAGGCAGTCAGAGTAGTTTGCTTTCCACTACTGTAAACTTGTGAACGTGACCTTCTGGTCTACCCAAGAGGAGGATGAAAACAAGAGAAATTGGTGGAATGGAAAACAGTCGAAAACCAGACTGGGGAAGGAAGCAGGTACCACCTCAAAATCCCACCTGGACTTGGAACCTGGAGAGGTAGGCTTGATTTTTACAAAGGTACATTAGCGAGCATTTGCCAGTACCCATCTTGGTCTAGAAGTAATAGTTTCTCCCCATTCACTCCGCCCCCTGCAATCCTTTATTCCCAAAGCAAGGGGATCAGGAAGATGATGACAAGAAGTTGGTGAGTTCCTCGCTTTGGTGCCCTCCCCCTCGAAGACAATCTGAACTTACACTGTTTCCCCAACAGATGTTCTAGATGAAGAAAACACAGTCATAATTAATAACATGTGTCCTGACAGGATGAGTTAATAATTTATCATTAAGCCCAAACAAATTTAAATTATTCTTCAAGAGCCACACCTTAGCACATTTGAGAAAATAAGGTAAGGAGATGGTCAAAAAGTCCAGGTAACGACCTTTAGAGAAATGCTCCCCCCACCCCCGTAAGTCTCTTGGGCCACTCTTGTTGAAATACTAAAATAATTTACAGAATTGAAAGTAATTAAACCCAAGAATCTAAGTGCTGATCAAATCAAGTGTATGTGCTTGAAATGTCTTCTTTTTTAAATGGGGCTTATAAAATATTCAATATTTGGTCAAGGACACTATGTAATCTTTCTAATAAAGGTTCCTAAACGCGGAGTATGACAGTCATTCAGGCAAGTGGTCATAAGCATATGATGTTCTATTACTGTTTGTTTGGGGTTTTTTTTTACTTCCAAAAATGTATAGCATCTTTCTAGTCACAAACACTAACCTGAATTTTCACACCCATGTCTAACGTAAATGTTTACAAATGCTGAAAAATTAGAGAAAGCTACCCAATCTACGTATCAGTTCCTTACAATTCAGGTAAAAGATTCCAGAAAGAAAAAAAAAAAAATTCATAGCCATTGTTTAGTAGGATTTGAAAATTAATTTAATGACTAACTGCAAATACTGGAAACTAGAATTAATCTGTCTGGATTTTTTTTAAAGGCTTACAGACATTTAAATGCATGTATCGGGACACTTTATCAACCTAACATAAAATTGTCATCTTATCTTATTATATGACTATTTTATGCATGTGTCAAAAGAATTTAAAAATGACTGCCTGTCTATTGAGTCTAATTACAACTGCACATTATCTGTCTCGATGTACCAGTCCATATCATTGTTACCAAATACAATATATTGTATTCCCCTTTCATTTTTAACTTCAGACAGAGAAACCACAATTTGGAGCATAACTAGAACACACACACACACACACACACACACACACACACACACATAGAGCGAACACCTGAGAGGGTCCGGGGTGAGTGCACCCCATGCTGTTCTGTCCTGTTTCCCTGCACGGGCTGCAGGGTGATGGTACAGGGGTGTTACAAAACAGCTTCTTTGAAAGGCCTACCTACCTGGGCTGCACACAAACACAGAAAGTAGACACACACCCTACTTTTTTTTTTTTTTTTTAATACAAGACCAAAGCTATTTTTATAGTTTGTCCAGTGACAGGCAGGAATAAAAATGGGCCAGCAGGAAAGCCTCACAAACTGCGCCCGGCATAACCGGCCTGCTGCTGTTGTTGGATTAAACACGGCTGTGGGGCACCAGGACCAGGACTCCCCATCCTCTCCCTGCTACTTCCCCACCTGCATCAGAAGCCCTCGGCCTGGCCTGGCTCTTCCAGACGCCAGGGGAAGAGAAAGGCCCCGAGAAGGGCCGGGCACTTCACCCTCAAGAAGGCAATCCTTCTCCTTCCAGAAACCCAGAAGTGGAGGGCGGGGAAACGAAGGGTTTTCATTCTGGGAACTCACCTGGGTTTCACGGCATTTCCCCTGGCCCTGAGCAGTCACCTTTCATTCTAATCACTTTATAAAACAATCTTTCGTTAAAAAAAAAAAAAAAAAAAAAAAAGAGGGAAAATGCAGACTTGTGAGGCAATTTGGGGAATAACTGCTGATACATCAGTTATTGACTACCTGGCTCCCGTTTACGAGCGCGCTCAAGGCAAAACTGAGAACAAAATGACAACATCAACCGCTCACAATCAAGGGTGGCCATGGAGAGCACTGAAGCCCTAACTGACAGTTGTCAAGATAATGGGGGCACAGCAGCTGATTCTGGAAGCTTCTCTCCCCCATGTGGATGTCCAGGGGGATAGCCTTGCCTCCTGCCCTCTTTGTTTTTCTCCTTAAGCTCCTTGATTTTTCTTTTTTTTTAAGAATTTACATTGTTCCTTTCGTTTTGTAGGAAAAGGGGTGGGAGGAATCACAGAGCAACCAAAACCAGTCGTTTTGTCACCTGGCTACAGGGTAGAATGTCTGTCCAAAGGAGAGACGTGTGGCAGGTTTGAGAGCAAATGACTCCCAAGGCTGATGCCGAAATGCCTTCCTGAACGTTCCATGTGCTTCCAAGAGAGAAAAGCTCCTCTCTGGAGCTGCCTGATATGTGGGCGAGACTTGGGAAGGTTAGGATGGTGTTACTTGGACACCACCAGGTGTGCCACGTTTCAGTCTGCCCAGGTCTACCAGCAAAGTAAAACCCCCGGCCTTTTGACCACAAGCTCAGCCTATTCCTTGGGGACCCACAGTGATCTGTTACCCCAGCTGGTCCTAAGGAATCCAAATCACTTTGACAAAAGTCAAGATGCTTGAAGGTTTACCTCTGCAACACAACCACCTAAGAACTCCATGAAAGGTTACTCTCTTTCACCGAATAAGACTCAAAAGGTCAGTGGCAAGTTGTTGTTTGTTGGAATTTTTTTTTTTTTTTTTGAGATGGCATTGGGGGAGTTTAGACAATGGCTTTTTATGATTTTACACTTCCTTCCAGAAAATGAATAGGAAAGAATAAAACGTGACATGCTATTTAGTACTGCTCAAATTTCTTTCCCGGTATTTTCAAAAAATACTTGTTGAAAAACAAATGCTACGTATAGAAGAGAGGGAAAATGGCCGTTTTGCCTGAAGGACACTGACCTCTGTAACCCCACTGCTCTGAGCTTCTACCGGCAATGATATTTGCCCACCACAAATGTATAGCTCTTTGAAATTACAAGCCTGGAGAAAGGAAACTCCTGCCCAGGTTTCTCTTCGGCAGGTGAAGAAATTTCTCTCTTCCCTTTAAGAAAAGAGACTAAGCCATGCATAATTTCTATCAAAAAGAGAAAAGCCTAAAGTGCAGAAATACGTCTTTTCAGGGATTCTTGGAGCCTGCTCTGGCCTTCTGGAGAGCAGTGTTACATTTGGCCTAGATGTAAAAACTGTGTGCACCTGTGTGCTTATGTCTGCAAGCTCTCCCCAGCTCTCAGCCCTTTGTGGTTGTTATTCTACCCCAGACCATTAAAAGGGCCCTAATTCCTATGACATGATTATCCAGGTACCAAAGCCCATTTGTCACCTGCAGCAGAAAATTGAGTTAATGCACAACTAAAGGCAGCCAGGACTGTGTAATATCAACTTGATTACATCAAACTAGCTGCAAACCTAATTCTGCTGGATGACACTGCGTCGAGCTTGTCATCTCCAATCATTAAAGCTGTCAGGAATCCATCAGGTTTACAGCTAATTAGGTGAACACTAATGAAGCTGGCAAAACAACTTTTCTTTTTTTATGGCTGAGCGGACCTTTCAGTTTGGAGGGGGAAAAAATTCTCGAGTCTTCTCAAGGTTGCTGGGGACTGGATTTCCAGTTACCAATCAGCAGACATCTTTCTTTTTCCCACTCTCTCTCTCTATCAGTACAAAGCAATCAATTTGTCATCACTCCCAGTATGCCACAAAAGCAGGCATGAACCTTATAACTTGCAGCTGTGAGAACTGAAAAATGGAGAAAAAAAAATGGGAAGTTTCTTGTCCATCCAAACAAACAAACAAACAAACTCACACAGCGCACTTATTGGCCTCTGCATACTTATCGCCAGCCTGGATGTGGAAGGTTTTTTTATTCCTCCACTCTCCTTAAATAAGTAGCCCTTCAGACATTCTCCACCCCCTCCTCCACAGGTCCATTAGGCAGAGGCATTCTGATAAAGTAAATCCAAAACCAGGGTATGGGAAAGAAAAAAAGCACTCACGCTGCCAACTTCTGATTGACCATTAAGCTATTGATGAATGTGCCTGTCAGGAGAGAGACAATTAAATCAAATATGAAACAAAGTCGTTTTGACGGGTCATTTTGATAGAGCAAAACCATTCTTCCAGCTCCTATTAGTTGTGCAGTCAAGTTTTTATATAATGAATATTTCTTAACTGACCTGAGATTTCCTGGCTGGCTTTTTAAAAGGTGCAAAAAGGTTAGTGAACAGGTTGCTTTAAAATAAAAAAAAAGAATAAATAAAACCAACAGCACATTTCCTCCTCCTCTAATATTTTTAGCAGAAAGTTATCAAATAAGAGTCTCAGATTGGCAAGGTGGAAGAGAAAAGATGAAGCAACGGCAGAGAGGGTTCTCAACCAAATGTAAAGATGTGATCACATATGGTTCATTTGATTGAGGCACACAGATACCTTCAAATGTGCATCCAAAAAGGAAAGAAAAAAAATTCCAAAGGCTGGAAGCAGCCCAAGACACTCCTACTGCCCAACTTTGTGAAGGAGTCCTCCAAACTTTGAGAGTTTATTTTGGGTAGATAAGCTCATTGCTTGAGCTTGGAATTTAAAGTAGAAGGTGGGATGGGCAAAAAGCACCAGCCAGGAGGTGACTTGAGAGGCGGCACACTCCCTACAACCACTACTGGGATTTTCAAACTTTCTAAATTTGGGTAACGCTGAGGACAGAGAGCGAAATTTGCAATCTATGTCCCAAACCAAGTCTGTTTTCTTCTAAGATTTTCTTAGGACACTAACAAGGAGAGTACATTTTGGGGAGAAGAAAGAACAGCATTTCCTCTCTGTGACCCTGTGTGAGAAGACTCAAGTTCAGGTGCAGCCGGCCTGTGAGCTCCACTGGCAGTGCAGGCTGAAGTGATGGAAATGACCAGCACCATCACCGGCCACTGCTTCTACAGGCACTCAGGGGCAGCAAGGGTGCAATGCCTTCATCCAGAAGGACACTAGGCAATGCCCTGACCATTCTCCTTGCCCTCCCTTCTTCCACCAAAGGAACGGAAAAGAACGGAAAAGAACGGAAGAGAAGGAAGAAAGAAAGAGAGAGAGAAAGCAAGGAAAGAAACGAACCTCCACTTAACCCTCCCCTTCAGGCAGCATCTGAACCTCTGCACATCTGAGTGTTACTCATATCAAAATACATCCCGTCCATATGTGGTCCTCTCAGCAATCTGCCCCAAATCCCAGAAGTTGCACTGACAGGGCCCTAGTGACGTCACAGAGCTTGGCCTCACCATTTCCAGTGATTTATTGATGTTTATTGGGAATGAATAGATCAAAGGCAGCACCATGACGGGCGATCAATCAGTCATCAAATCAAGGGTGGCAAAGGGCCAGAAACCCTTCTTCCAAGCAACATGCCCCCAACTGACATTATTGCAAAATAATGTTATGTGTGGGTTTTGTTTTGCTTTCAATGATGCTTTTTCCAGAAACGAAAAGAAAAAAAAAATCGGCTTAGTCTTAACAAGAGTTGACACTCCGGGAAAAAAAAAGAAGGATGGGGGGTGGGGGGGAAGTACTCAGACATGTCCCAGAACTAAGTGCTATGAGGAGATGAGGATGGAAGAAGCAGTGGAAGGAAAGGGTGGTGGTGAGCGAAAACAAACCGGGGTAAAGGGAGAGCCAGCATCCAACATCGACTTGACAGTCATCTGACAATACCCAGACCCTGTGCGCTCTGGTTTCCACCGCTGTGCCCGGTTTGGGCCCAATACATGAAGAATCAATCGGATTAGCAGTAAGGTGGCCGAAGGGACCCGCTCGCTCACTCGCTCGCTCTCTTTCGCTAGGCAGACGCTGGGCAGTCCCCCGCCGGCCGGCCGCGGGAGGACACGGAAGGTGTCCCGGGGAACTCAGGTGACCCCGCCCGCCCCCCACAGAAGAGACAGAAGAGGGCTCCTTCCCATCCTCTCCGCGGCCAGCCGGAGAGCGGAGGAGGCAGGGACCCAGCCCGGCTCCGTTCGCCGCGAGGAAGCGCGGTTCCCGAAGTGGGTGCGAGCGGGACGGGGTGGGGGGGTGGGGTAGGCAGAGCGCAGCGGGGCGTCCGGGGGGTGCCGGTCCGCGAGGCGGGCGCACGCACCAGACAGGAGAGCGGAGAGCGAGCCCGGCGCCCCGGAGTTACTCTGCGCGGCCGGAGCGAGAGGGGCGAGGGGCAGGGCGAGGAGCTGGGTCGCCGCCGGCTAGAGACGCGGGGCGCGGAGAGGAAGAGGAGGCGGAGGAGAGGAGGAAGGGGAAGCGGCTCGTACCTGCTGCGCGCCGGGGCGCCTGCTGCTTCCTCCTCGGCATGATGCTCCTCCGGCGACTGCCGCCGCCGCCGCCGCTGCCGGGCTGAGGACAGGGAGGGAGGGGCGGCGGGCCCGCGGGGGGGCGAGGCGGGCCGGCTCTCAGCCTCCCCCCCGGAGAGCGGCCGCCCGCAGGGTGCTGCTGCGCCCCGGCTCTCCGCGTCCCCCCCGCTCCGCGCTCCGCCGCGATCCCCGAACGTGCGGAGGGAAGAAGGAGGGCGGGCGAGGGAGGCGCGGGGAGGGAGGAGCGCGGGGGGAGGAGGAGGCAGAGGAGGAGGAGGTGGTGGAGGAGGAGGAGGAGGAGGAGGACCGCGCTGCCGGCGGAATGGGAAGTTTGACAAATCGCTCCAGAGGCCGGAGGAGGAGGGGGCGGGGAGGAGAGGCGGCCCTGCCCCCCCCCCCCCCCCGCCCCGTCCCCAGACGAGGTGCGCCGGGTTCGGGGCCGGGGGCGGGGAGAGGGGGAGAAGGCGGGCAGAGGGGTGGGAGGAGGAACGCGGGAGCAGCCCCGGCCGGGGCAGGGGGTCAAGGCATCGGAGGGGGCGCTCAGCCGCCGCCGCGGCCCGGGGCTCAGCGGTCCAGTCTTCTGCCCGCGGCGCGGCTGGAGCGGCGGCGTCGGCAACAGGCAAGCTTAAAGGAAAAGGAGATGATCGTGTCACTCGCCCGCCCGCGGGGGCGCCGCGCCCCCGCTCCCGGCCGCGGGCTTGTCTAGGACCCCCGCCCAGTCCGGGGAGGGGGTGCCGCCTCTCCGCCTCTGCCCCGTGCGCGCACGCAGGGGCGCGGCGCCGGCCGGGCCGAGCCCGTCCCGGGGCGCTTGCTACTCTCGCCCGCCCCTCTTCCCCACCCTTGCCTTGCCCCCTGGCCGTCCCCCGCTGCCCCTCCCGGGCCGCACTCCTCTCCCCTTGCCGCTTCCTAAGCCCCCAGCCCGGACCCCGGGCCTGGGCCGGCGCACCCCTGACATGCCAGGGCCCGGGGGCGGGCGCCGGCGCCCTCGGGGGAGGAGGCGGGCGCGGGCCAGAGTGGGTGGGAGCCGCTCTTAGACCCCGCGCCACCAGGGCTCCTCCCCCGGGACCCGCCGCAGCCACTTCCCCCCATTTTTTTCTTCCCGGGCAAACTTTCCCGGGCCCGTCCCGGGGGTCGACATGGGAGGGGGTGCCTCCAAGTTTCCTCTCCAGACTGGGAAGATGACGGTACCTCCACCCCGCCCCTCGCCCCCTAGACGCCGGGCCGCGCCCCCCACCACGGGCGCAGGCAGATCCGAAGGCGGGACGGGGGCGGGGGCAGGAACTCCGGCACCCAAGCCCATCCCCCGCCCCGGGGCGCCCGGAGAGGGGCCACCGCGCCCAGCGCCGGGCCTGCCAGCAGGACTGAGCAAAAAGAATTGATTATTGATTGGGTGATTGGGGTCGCCGAGGCTGCTTGCCGGCCGGGCCGGCAGGCCGTGGAGAGGAGGAGCTGGCAGGGCTGCGCTGGCGGCGGGGCTGCGCGAGCTCACTTACGGGCGGCCGCGAGGGCGCGGATGGGCCGGAGCTCACTGGGACGACCCCCGGGCGGCTGCGGCTGAGCGGGAGCCGGAGCTGGAGCGGCGCGGGCGGCGGCGCATCGATGCGCTGCGGGCTCGATTGCGTCTCCCTGGGCCAGCTCTTGGGCCGGGAATGGGGCGGCAGCGGCGGGGCCGGCTCCGGGTGCTGCCGGGCGGCGGTGGCGGGAGTGCAGCAGCGGCCGCCAGGCCCAAGGTCCCCGAACGGGTGCAGCTCCTGGGCGCGCCGCTGGGGCCCAGGGAGTTCCCCGGGCCCCGCGTCCGAGAGTCCCGGCGGGGGCCGGAGACCCGCGCCCCGGGACCGGCTGCCTGAGCGCTCTGGGAGCTGCAAACCCTGGCCTTCTTCGTGCCTCCCCCCCCACCCCCCTTATGTTTCTTTTTTAGTCTCTTTCTCCCTCTTCTTCTGCCCCCTCTCTTCTTTATTTTTTTCTTTGTGATTGTTTTTGCAAGTTTGTTTTAAAAGTTCACAGGCATGCTTTCTTTTCTTTTAGACAAGGAGACCGTGATCTCACCCTGACGGTAAGATCAAAAGTCTCCGCTCGCCCCCAGCCTGCGGGCTTGGGCTCGGTCCAGACGCCTCCCTGAATGCAGATGTGCCGCCGCCGTCCTCCCGGGCTATAAAGCCGCCTCCTGAGCCTTGGCGCGCGCAGTAGCGCTCGGAGTTGCGGGATGCGGACCCCGGGCGGTTGCGGGAAGTCGGAGTGGAGCTGAGGCTAGGCTCCGGGGCTGGCCTTGTGCCGCGGACTCGGGGGCGGGGGCGCGGCATGCAGTTGGTGCCTGTGGCCGCAGAGGCCAAAGCGACTGTCCCTCCAGGCCCGGGAGACGCGGCCGTGGGGCGTGAAACGCTTCTTGCGAACGAGAAAACGGTGAGTTGGCAGACGCCGCCCGCGGCCTCAGGATTCTGGGATTCTGGTTGCGGCACGGAGCACCACTTGCCTGAAGGAGGGTAGGCGCCGCGGGAGGTCAGCTCCTGCCCGCCCCCGGCTCCCCTTCCACGCGCCTAGCTCCCATTTAGGCCCGCCGGTTGTAGCGAGTGCACAGCGCTGGGCGCAGCGCACGGAAGCTGAGAGTTTCTCCCTAGCTCCTGCTCCCCCCTCCTCCTTTCCTTCCCTGCGCTGCTCTCCAAACCTCAGTTCCCTCCGCCGCCTCCCTCTGCCGGCCGCGGCCTGAGCTCCGGTCTCCGCGCCGCCGGCAGCCAGCCGCCTGGTCGCTGCCTCGCCCTCCCCTGCTCAGGCGCCGCGCGCAGTGCGATCCGCCCCAACATCTGTCCGTCCAACCATTGGCGCATCCATCAGTGTCAATGGGCTGCACATCGCCGCGACAGCCCGTCACGCACAACACGGGCTATGCGGAGTGCATATTGCGACCGCGCTGCTTTGCCCGGACACGCAAACAGGGTTCAGACCCGGCTTGGCACAGTCTGGAACCCTGACCTCTACGGGGATCTTTTAGCCACACACACCCGCTTTACTATGAGGACCTCTAAACATGACTAGTTTTGCAGGCCATTCTAGGGATGGGATAGATGCGTGGGGGACAGTGTCAACCTAGCCCTTGCATTCCACCAAGTTCCCTCTACCCCCTTTTCTGGGTATGGCATAGGAAAGAAGGAAGGGAGGTTTCCCAAATAGGCAGCAAGCACAGGATAGACCTGGAAGCTACCTGAACTCCGTGGCTTTAACCTGCTTCAGCTGGGCCGAGTCTGAGGCTGTCGAGGTCGCCAGGCAGGTCTTAGCCAGAAGGTCTCAATCTAAAACTTTGCCAGGCCCCGCCTGGCTGCTTCGTAACATGGCCTGACAGGGAGAGCGGGAGGAGGGAAGAAAACGCGGATCCCAGTGAGAACCATGGGCTCGATTTAGGGAGAAATCATGGCTCGTGGCAGTAAGTCTGTAATTCACATCTTATTCACAGAGGGAGAGAGAGCAGGGCCATACGTTGGAGAAGCCAGTGCTTTGCTGGGAGTTCCTGGCCATTCTCCAAGAGTGCTGACCCCGGTGGCGTTGGCATGTTCCCTACTTCTGCCTATCGCCTCACCCCACAGTGTCCAGAAGACAGACACCTTCACATATGTCCCTGATCATAAGGTCAGTCTGGCCGGGCCAAGGGGCCTTTCTTGTCCTCCCAAGAACTTCAGAAGCAGAGCTCACGTAGGACCTACTTCTCAGACATCTGCGGGGCGTATGTCCTTGGCACTTTCTCTGTTTTATTTGTATTATTCCTACTACAAATATATCTGTCCGGGTGCCTGGTGAGTTCGGGCCCTCAGAGTCGACTGCAAAAGCGGGTCAAAACCTGTGCGTCTATTTGTTCATCGATTCCCCAGTTGGAAGGGATACAGGAGCTGCTTTCCGGCGTGCGCCCAGGTCTGCGCGGTTCCGGAGGAGGCCAGAGATGGCCGCGGCGGCGCTCGCTGGGGCGCCTTCCTCGGGAAGGACGGACCACACTGTAGGGTGCAGGCTTTGAGCAACACATCCAGCGGCCGAACCGTCTTCACGCTAGACTAGAGGGCGGAAAAGCCCGTGCCCGGCGGAGCTAGAATTCTGTAGAACACACGCTGTGTAGAAATCTTTGTACCCCACTCTGAAGAGTTGCAGAGACCATTCCTTTGAAACGCAACAACAGGCTTCTGCCCCGCACAAGCACCTGGTAACTTAGCCCCGTGAGTCAAGCAAAAAGTAACCCTCAGGCTACTTTAGATGCTCCCACCTCTGGGAAGTGCCGTGTTTCTGGGAGTAATTTTTTACACCCCTAAAAATAAAAGGAGAAGTGGGCGGGGGGACAGTGGGGAGACACAGAAACGTCCGGTGGCAGAAGCCCTTGGGGGAAACTGGCGGCTCCCTTTGCGACCAAGTGGCTCACCCGGTTAAGAGCCCTGAAAATTCCCAGGGGCCATGAAGACAACTCCTGACCCCCAAGATTGCTCCTGGGGCCCAGTAGAACCCCGCTGCTCCTCCGCGCCGGGATACTAAGTCCTATTCACTACAAATGTTCCCAAACGCCGTTCCTTCAGGTCAGGGATTAGAAGCCGGACTTGGAACTCAAGGAGCCCCAGGCCTCAGTGCCCCGGGCCTACCTGAGCGAGTCTCTACCACCCTGGGGGTGTTCCTGCCCTGGGCTAACCCGACCCCTACCCGGGCGAGTTGGGAAGGGGGGAAGTGCGCAAGCGTGGCTCCAAACAAGTGTGCGGTGGAGGGGCAAGGATCCCCGGCACAGCGCGCCGCTCAGGAAGTCTTGGAAGTTCGCGCTGGGGAAGGAGCAGGCGGGCCACCGCCGGGAGGCAGCCGAGGTTGTCTTCAAGGTGCGGTTGAGGGCAGTGGGTGATAGCCCGGCGGACCCAAGCCAGGCTGAATGAAGTTTGTCCTCATTTGGGCTGGCCAGGAGAGAAAGGACTTCCGGAAAGAAGGCATCCTTGAAGCTGCCAGTGTAGCCAGGGTAGGCTGGGGGGTTCAGGGGCCTAAGCCCAGACTTTGGAGAGGGGTTCTTCCTGCCCCGAGGGAGGCGCAGGCCACCTGGAGGGACAGGGCGCGCTCTGGGTGCCTGCACTCCAATTTCAAGGTGTGAGGGCATCTGGCCCGGCGGTGGGCCTTTGGGGAGCCCACTGCCTGCCCAGCAATGCCAGAGGAGGCGGCTCCAAGTGCTCTCCAGCCCTCGGCGGCCTGGAACACTGGCGCTCTGGTCTGGCCGCTTTCACACTCCTCACCACAATCTGGGCCAGGCACGAGGAAGTACTCTGGGTGCAGGGAAGCTGACTGCCACCACTTGCACACCTCAACCAAGAATTGGGCCCGCGACCTCAGCCCTTGCTAAAGTGCGAAGGATATGGTCCCTGGGGCCAGGCCCTAGCCAGGCGGTAAACTGTTTGCTAAAAGTGCATTTACACAGCAGCGAAGTTTGTTTTTCTTTTTCCGGTAGCTTTGTTTTAACGAACCAGATGTTTTGTCTGTAAATTCTCCCAAGAACTTTTACAGTTTTGACGTGAAATAAACCTTCGAAAATCGGAGCGGTATATTAATGCCACTTCTATGGGGCCTCGGGGGAGCTGCATCCAGCGCGCCTGGAAGGGATCTGGGGGCGGGGCAAGGCACTCCTAGAAGAAAAGTAGGAGACTTATCTTGGCCCAAGGTGAAGAACTGGTGTTGAGAATGTGAAGCTCTCCCCGCTACCCATGCAACACTGGGGTACACACGCTCCCAACCCTTCCCCTCAGGAGGGGGCTTCCTACTTCGTAAATTTCTTGTAGCTCCGCCATAGAGGTCTGGCCCAACTTTGCCAACTATTTTCATTGCAGGTCTGCCAATTTCACCAGAACCACCCGACTCAAAAGCAAAAAGACCTCTGATCTTCCCTGGCCAACCTTGAGGTCTGCTGTCTGTTGGGGCCAGGCAGAGCAAGGCGGCCCCGGAGGTCCCTGAACTCCTAGGCATAACTCCTAAACTTTGGATGGAAGCTGACCTAGTCAAGCCCCCTGGAAAGCCAGGACCAGCAGGTCCCCCTCCTTGATGCCTCATTTTTTTTTTTTTCTTTTTCCGACTCGGGATTTCGGGATTTCTAGGCAGTTATAAACGTTTTAAAAACAAAAATTAATCACTATGCATCTACCAGGGAGGGAGGGAACACGGTTTACCGAGGGGAACCAGGTCTGCCTACATACATACCCATCTACTAGCTGGGTGATTGGTAGGGAATACTTTCTGGCATTTCCCAAGACCCGCTGGGGATTTTCCTTCCCCACCACCCAGAGCTCTCCGCTGCTCTCAGTACCGGATTTTCAGATTTGGGGAGCCCAGTTTAGACTCCACTCTCCCTTCTTGCATAATTCTCTTTCAAGCCCAAGCGTTCACTGAACTTTCAAAAAACTTTTTTAGGAGACCTAAGATTAAAGAAAATAGAAAGTCTTCGTGTTTCAATCCAAGAAGGACAGATGTACATTAAGACCAGCTTGGAGGGCACGATTACCGGCAAAACGCCCTTTGATCAAATCCCACGCGTTGACCTGAGTTGCGCGGGGAATTTCCAGAATTACTCGCTACAGCGTGGCGTGCTTTTTTCCCACACTGGGTGAAATGGATTTTTATGAACCATTTAGGCAAAGCTAAAGGAAAAAAAAAAAAAAAAAAGAAACTACACTCAAAGACAGCTGCAGCCGCGGTGGGGCTCGCCCCTGGCTGGAAGCGAACAGCTCTTTTCTAGCTCGAAAGCGGAGGTGCCCATCTCTTCCCGCGCGGATGCAAGTTCTGCGGCCAGAATTGTGCCTGTGAATCACTGCGAGGCTGAGCTCAGGCTCCTCCAATGCAGGAACCCTGGAGAGGAGGAGGTCTCAGAAATCAAACCACCAGGTCTTCTCAGACAGCCTAGCGTTGCAAGCCTGGTGACCTCATTAACTAGCTAGGGAATTTGCAAAACGAGGAGGAATTTCGTTTCCCTTTTCTCTTCTTCTATATCGCTCTTCTTTTCTATCTCATATATTATGGTTTTGTGTTTGTCGCTGAATTTACAAACGAGAAAAACTGAGACCGAGCGCAATTCTCAGTAGGGCAGGTACAAGAGAGGGATCTTGGGCTGGGGCCTCGTTCTTTCTCATTTTTATTTTTTGAAACTTGGTGCATATCACTTGTATTTGCAGAATAGCAGAGCCAGAATTCTTTGGGACACGGTGGCCAGCAGGTTCAGATTCTTTGTATGCGGATAGTCTCTTATCTTGGCAGCTTTGATAATTCCAAGAATTTCCTCCTCCGCAGAGCAGCTCTGAACTCTCCCTTCCCTCTTCGTCTTTCTGCCACTCCTCTTTCCCACATCTCCTTCGTCTTCTTTCTTCCTCCTACTCTCTGATTGCTTTTTGTTTTTCAGTCCCCTCTCGACCGCGTAAGAATACGCAAAGATAATTTATTTCAGGTCTACCAAGTGCTCACCCCAAAGAGGTCGAGTCCTCCTCGCAGTGACAAGGCAGGGGCCGTCACCCAGTGCACAGATCCTGGGGGAACAAAGTAGTTTGTGGCTGCTGCAGGTTTTTTGGGGGGGGGAGGGGGAGGGGAGGGAGGTCAGCAATAGGTTGACACTTGGTTTAAAATAAAAGAACATGTTAAGAAGTTTCAAAGCTGCCAATAAAAACCTTTAAGTGGCTTGTGATTCAGTGCCTCGAGTTGCGGCGATGGCATTGGTAAATGACTCTAATGCCCAAAGAAAAATATTACAAATGCAGCTGTCTCGGCCACCAATTGGGCGCCGCTCTCCTGCGCGGGCGGTGGCTCCTCTCTGGCGCGGAGGGCACCCGTATTTGCATGATAAATTGACCAGACTGGCGGCAGCCAATGAAATATTCAAATTAGGCCAGGGGTTAGGGGTGGAGTCCCTGGGGTGACCCCTCTGAGCCCGCGGCGGCAGTTTGGCTATACCACCTCTCCAACAGCGCCCTCTAGAGGGGGACGGCGGGGCGGTCGCTCCTGCCCCGGGGATGAGATGGGGGCGTTGGGGAGGGGAGGCGGTGGGCTGGGGTGCGCTCAGGGCTGGCCTAGGGGACTAGGCGCTCTGCGGTCTCCGCGTGGGTCTTGCACTTGGACATGCTGATGGATGGCAGAGGCAGGTGGTGACGCCAAGGAGGGGTTTAAGAAGAGCTCTAGCCCCTTGACTCCAACTCCCCTCTCGGTTCCCCTAACAAATCTAGCATTTACGTTAAAACAGAGTGTTTGTTGCATTGAGATAACTTCAAGATAAGACCCTTGCCTACCCCAGATCTTGACCACCCTCTCCAAATCCCTCCAATAGTGAAATTCTGGAGCAGACAAATCCAGCTTGCCCGGGCTTTCCAGGGCCCTGGGAGCTGGGGCTGGATGGGGGCTCTCCCGGAGCCTGGTCCTTGGTAAAGCTTTAGCAGGCGGTGCCAGCGTGCTGATGATGGGCTTCAGCAGCAGAACTCCTCCCCTGGGAAAGCACTTCCTGGAGGAAGCATCTACACCATGAGGCAGGAGCTTCCCATGAGTGTGCAAAGGCATGCAAGGAGGGAAGTGTGTACAGCACCAGTTAGGAGGAGTGTGGAAATAAGGGAGTGTGCAACTGCACATAGAAGGGACTGGCTGTACTATGGTGCTGACTTCTGGCCTCTAAGGAATGCAGGGACTCTGCAGGTGCAGGGGAGCTGGCCTCCTGGCCTGGCCCTGACTGTGGCTCAGGACTCAGCAGGGACCTTTGCCTGGGACACTGGGTTGGCTTCCATCAGGGACCAGAGGAGAGCTCTTGACTGCTCAGTATATCTCCCTTCCCTCCAACTCCCATGGCCCATCCGCACCAAGTACCCTGGGGCCCACCACGCCCCTGCAGGCTTATATATAATATATATATTTTTGAAGTATAATTGGTTTTACAATGTGCTAATTTCTGCTGTACAGCAAAGTGACTCAGTTTTACATATATATATACATTCTTTTTTGATATTTTTTTCCATTATGATTTATCCCAGGAGGCTGGATATAGTTCCCTGTGCTATACAGTAGGACTTTGTTGTTTATCCATTCTAAATGTAATAGTTTGCCTCTACCATCTCCGAATTCCCAGTCCCTCCCTCTCCCCACCCCTTCCTCCTTGGCAACCGCAAGTCTGTTCTCCATGTCTGTGAGTCTGGTTCTGTTTTGTGGATATTTTTTAAGGACAAAGTTTTTAGAGGTGTGATTGTCTTTCCGCACTGCCGAGCCGTGAGCACATTGCTCTTTCTCCATCTCAACAGGACTTCGAGTCAGGTCCCAGCTAAGGACTGCCCCAGGGAGTGCTTGATCCGGACCCCTGCTCCCTGCCAAACGGGGCTGCAGATGGTGGTCAGGCTGCAGGGAAGTGTGAATTCCAGAGCAGAGGGCCCTCTAGGCCCTCAAGTCAGTCATCTGCAGCCATCCTCCCAGGCCCCATTCACTAAGAGAGGGGGCACCCTGGTGGGCGGGGGCTCTCAGAGCCTGGACCCCAGCTGGCTAACTGTTTGTAAATACACATAGGAAAAAATGGTAGGTAATGAATACAAATTTGACAGAGAGTGAATTTTGACTTTTGATCACCTGAGAGGTATTATTAATGCCTTTAAAATCTGTGGCCCAAATCGGGGGATTAATTCATAAGAAGGCTTTTGCATCATTTAATCTGTTTAGGAGTATTTTGGCTGCCGAGAGGGGGCTCTGGCTTGGGTTTGCTGGGAATGCTTGGGCGAAATAGCTGGAGAAGAGGTAAGTTCAGGTACCAAAGGGTCCTCCCTGCTTTTCGAGAGGATCTTCAGTCCCTGTAGACTTACATGCCTGGCGGTAGGGTTCCCACTAGGAGAAGGTCTGCAGGTCACAGTAGCAGCAAGGGCCTGTGTAGTCCCCCTGGCTCTATGGTACATGGTAGGAAGGGCTCCCTTCAGCAGCCCAGCAGCCCACAAACCCTCCTTCCTCCTTCTCAAGCTTCACCTGTCGGCCAGGAAAAATGAGACTTGAAAATGGGCCAAAGTCATCCTCCAACAGGGAAATTTGTCAAGGAGTCACACCCGTCTCAAATCTCCAGAAATGCCAGCTGCTCTCTCTCTGGAGGATGGTCCTATCTGGGGCACACCAGGAGTCTAGAAGGTAGACAGCGAAGGTGAGAAAGTAGAGCTGGCTTTCCAGCCCAGGATGCATGAAGGCATGAGTGAGGGTGACTACAAGAAGTACCCATGAGCAGAGCAGAAGGGCCAAACTCACAGCAGGGCTGCTCTGGACTGCACGTGTGCACTCGGCAGGTGAGTGCAAGCTCTGACCGTGTGATGCAGGGCCTGGACTTGTGGCCCATAACTCACTACGTGATCTCAATCACATTGCCTCCGCTTTTTGAGCCTCACTTCCTTCATCTCTAAAACAGGCAGCTCTCTCTTTCTTAAGCACTGAGTGGGACTCAGAGAGGAAAAACTTGATCAAAGTCAGAGAAGTCTTTTGAAGCTTTTGCTCCCTTGCACTGCCTCCCCAGAGCTTTCAGGGTCAGACCGGGGTTTGGAAAGAGGAACAGTGTTACTAGCTGTCTGCCCATGGGCAAGGCACGGCAGAGCCCACTTCCCAGGGAAAGTGAGGCTTCCCTGGGATGATGTATGTTTGTGCTTTGGTGAAGAGCTTGACATACAGTGGTTGTCCAGTGATTGTGACCTCTCCTCCAGCTGCTGTGAGAAGGGCAGCCACAGGATCAGACCTCCCTGAAGACAGAGGCTTATAAACAGACTGAGGTTGGATGCCGCAAAGGATGCTGCAAGCAGGTGCTTCGAGTAGGGCAAAAAGAGAAGAAAGGGGGGAGGTGGAAGACAGGGCAGGGCACAGGCCTCCCAACTTCTTGGGAAGAGTGGGCATTTGCAAGGTGAGTAAGGTGGATTTTCCAGGCCTTTCTGGGAGCTAATTAAAGGAAGCAGTTTGGTGAGGAACCTCTCTGATATTTCTATTTTCCCTTTTAGTAACGACCGGAATTTGCACCATCCAGGTCAGATGGAAAATAGAAGCCTGGAAAATCTGACACTGTCATTGATTTGCTCACCTCGCCATTGCTACTTGAGAGAGAAAGCAATGTGACTTCAAAATTGCAATTAGGAGGCAGCCTGTTAAGGGTTCCTCGCGCGTGAGCTCCCGCGCTGTGCAGCTCTCAGGCCCGCCTTGTCTCATTTCCTGAGGAGGTAGGTTCATTCATAGTTTTGAATGAAGCAGGCAATGCAAATATGTCACACCTCCTCCTGCTAAGACTCATACGTGCCGTCTGGCACTTCGCTCTCATTTCGGTCAGG
Source organism: Hippopotamus amphibius kiboko (assembly GCF_030028045.1). NCBI lineage: Eukaryota > Metazoa > Chordata > Mammalia > Artiodactyla > Hippopotamidae > Hippopotamus > Hippopotamus amphibius. The sequence goes on from NC_080201.1 coordinate 43,718,972, forward strand.
TCTTTGAAAGGATGGCAATTTTCCCAATGTTTTAAAAGTATTAACTTCCTTTCAAACATTCTTTAACCTTTAATGTTTTGTAACTTGATGAAAAGGTCATTTTGTTCTGAGGATGCTGCTGTTCCATAATTGTTCAGCTCTCAGGGTGAATTCCATCCAAATCCTGAGTTTTTAATGGGACCCAAACCACCACCACACACACACACACACACACACACACACACACACACACGGTAGATACTATCTTTTATTATTCATTCGTGTACATGCATGTGTGTATGTCTATATATCTGCATCTATGCACACACATATGCTCCTAGAGACTTGGATTTAGACTAACATCTCTACATTCTCACAGAATGACTTCTTTACAGGAAAATATTGAAAAAACTTACTTTTTTGAATGATAAGGTTTACTAAAGAGTGGATGATAATCATTTCTTATGTACTGCACATGTTCCTGTTTTTTTAAAAAAGGTTTAGTCAATTTCTAATTTAACATTTCATTGTTGTGCCTGCAATAAATGCATCCAGAAGCCCAGGAGACTTGAGATGTTTTCTGTCTGTCTTCTTACATAGTGTCACAGGCTCTCATAGCCATTCCCTGCCACATTTACCTTTCTCAGCTGATAGAGTCTTGGAAACAGATGTCTGGCATGTTAGATTTATATTTAAAATAAAGTTAATAGGCTCAAATAAGAACATGAAAGAATTTTATACAAGGAAACTGCATGAAGTTTATGCCTGGACCCACAGTATATATTTTACTTACTCAAGAGACATTGGGTGCGGTGTCCTGCGTGTCTGGCCCTGATGACTGAATTTTTAAGATGAAAGATCTCCAGGCAAATAAGGGGCAGTTGGGCAGGATAGCTGTGTCAAGTCCTTGTAGACTCGTGTAAGGCACAGATCTGGTCTGAACTGTAGTGAATCAGAAAGAGCACTCCGTCAGATTAGCACATTAGACTTAAAAGAGAGAATTGATACTTTTTAAAGGATTCAACTTTTACTTAAAAGCAAACATTTTTAAAAGGCCTCTGGCTGGAATAAATGATAATGAAGTAAAGCAAAACTTGTGACCATCCAGGTCGTCTCTCTCTGGGGCCACTTCTCCAGAATTCCCTCAGACTCACTCATCCCACATTCCGGGCTCCGGACCAGTTCTCGGCATTTCTCTGATATCTGATTTTTTTGAATTCTCATGTTTCTCTGTGTGAGAGATATTTAAAATGTAGAAAAATGTGTAAATCACATATGCATGGTTTAGATAATAATTAGAAGGCCAGCACCTGCATGACTACCACTGCTCAACCACCAGAAGCCCCCCAACACCCCCCCCCACCCCCGCCAATTACAATCCCCTTCCCTGGAGGCCATCACCATCTCAACCTCATAGTCATCTCTTTATTGCCTGACTTTGTAGTTTTAACACTTTGGTTACACATATGCCTGTGCCTTTATTTAAACTTTACATAAATGAAATCACTTTGAATGAATGAATCATTCTGCGTCTTGTTTCTTTCACCCAGCGCCATGTTTGTGAGACTTGACCATGTGGATGTGTGCAGTTAGTCATTTTCAAAGCTGTGGGTCATGAACATATTGCAATCTAGTAGGCTTTTCTTTTTTCCAGTTTTTGGCCATTATGAAGAATGCCTCTGTGAACCTGCTTATTAGTATGTTGTGCACATGTGGGAGAGCTTGTCTGTTATATATATATGTCGGGGCAGGATTGCCAAGTCATAGAGGATGTATAGCTACACCTCCCAACTGTTTTCCAAAGTGATTAGGTCAATTTTCACTCCCATAAGCAGTTTTTAATTGTTCCCATTGTTCTACATCCTTGTCAGCATATGATACTATAAGCTTTTCTTCCCCTTCTTTTTAATATTTTCTAACCTAGTGGTTGGTCATTGGTGCTGTCTCTCTATGTTTAATTTGCATTCCCATGAATGCTAATGGGATTGAGTACCTTTTGATATGTTTGTGGTCACTTGGAATTCCTTATACATGAGATGCCTGCCCAAGTCTTTTCCCGATTTTCTGTTGGATATGTTTTCTATTGCTTTATAGAAGTTCTTTATTGCCCAGTTTGTTTCCAAGTTGCTTTGAGACTGTGGATCAGAACAGAAATGTTTCAACGAGCTCCCTGATTGCATTTCCTAGGATGCTTTAGTCTGCAGGTAATACCACCCCCTGCTTGCACTGGCTTAAGGAAATTGTCTAGTGGTAAATCCTGGCTCAATTATACAAACAGGAACCGGGTTTTATCTGCCTCCTCTTAGCTCTGTGTTCTCAGCATCATCTCATCCTTAAGGTGTTTTGTATCATGATTTCAAGAGTGGTCACAAGCAGTACATGGACCTGCTTGCCTCTTTGTCCACATCCAATAGGAAAGAGATTTAAAAACAAAAACAAAAAAAAACTTGTCACTGGCACATGTAATCTATGTCCTTCCCTCCAGTTTTCAGGGGCCATTTCTGTGGAGAGTCGTCATCACCAGGGAATGCCATGCCTTGATAGGCTTAATCCCTTATAGGGGAAAATGAATAAGGAGGGGGGGGAGCAACCTCCAACAGCCACCACATTCACCTCCAAGCCTGCTGGGGTTTTAAATTTTTATTTTTTAATTTGCAGAGAGTAAAATTCACTCCTTTGGTATACAGTTCTCTGAGTTTTCACAAATTCATAGAGCCACGTTACCACCACCGCACTCAAGACTTGGGAAAGAACCATCACTCCAAACACTCCTTTGTGCTGCCCTTTTGTAGTCCAAGTATCCCCCTACCCCTCACTCCCACTTCCCACGCCAGGAACCAATGATCTGTTCTTCATCTCTATAGCTTTGCCTTCTCCAGAATGTAATATAAATGCAATTATACAGTATGTCACCTTTGGAGTTTGGCTTCTTTCTCTTAGTATTTGAGATGTATCCATGTTGTTGAGTGTTTCAGCAGTCGGTATTGATGTACCACAGTTTGCTTATTCATGCATCAGTTGAAGGACAATTGGGTTGTTTCCGATTTGGGGAGACGATGGACAAAGCTGCTATAAACAAGGACATAGAGGTTTTATGTGAACATGAGTTTTCATTTCTCCTACATCTCAAAGCCTAGGATTGGGATTGCTGGGTCTTATGGTAAGAGTATGTGTAACTTTATAAGAAGCTGCCAGACGGTTTTCCAAAGTGGCTATTATCATTTTGTATCCCCATCAGCAATGACTGAGAGTTCTGCTTGCTTCTAAAGAGGTTTTAATACATGCATAAATGCTTTGCAAAGAGTGAGGGCACTACCAGGGCACCAAGGTGGGGGACTTCAGAAGAGGTTTCTCTAAACTCAATTCCTCTGGGCTCCCAGCCTGTCCTGCTATGTGCAGACAGAATATTTCTGTTTTCAGGTCGCTTGCTTCTTTCAAGAGGAAATGAGAAAGCATCATTCTACTCATTTTGCAAATGAAGGTGTAGCACTGCTTCTCTTGGATGGGCCATCAAGAGCGAGAGTCCATGGCCTTGTATTTCATTCCTGAACTCACAAAGTAAAATGAAGTATGGGCATTTGGAACATCCTTATGCTATGAGGCAAGAACTAGGCAGAGCAACACATCCAGATGTGCAGTCAGAATGTCAGGGCTAGCAGGGACCTCGAAAGCTCTCACTTTGGACATGATGACCTGTCACACACCCAGGTCCCCAGAATCCCAGTCCAGGACTCTTTGCCTCCCAGATGCAGGGCAGGGTCCCACCAATGGTGGGCTGTGGCAGGCTTATCGGTCATGGCAGCTGCGCCCCCAGGAGCAGAAATGAGGCTAAATGCTAGGTACACTGTGGCCAGAGCACCTGCATTCCGGCTCACATCCCCCAAGCCTTTGCTTCCTTCATTTTAGTGCCCATTTCTGAGGCACCTTCACATCTCAAATGTCCTGAGAATATGTTTAATTAGAACTTGGCCATACAGCCTTTTAAAATAAAACAGAAGGGACCAGCTAATTATATAGCTCAGCATTCTGTGGCAAACATATATTTTTTAATAAAACACTTTCCTAACCAGGGTAATCCCTTGAGAGGCAAATCCTCATTTATAAGAAGTTTCCCAAAGGGAGTTAAAGAGAAGATGCCTTATGAAAAAAAGAGACAAAGAGAGCGGGGAAGTGTTTTCAAAGAGCTTTTAAAAGATACGCTCGTTCTGAGGTTGAAGTCCAGATATTTTAAGGATGGAAATTTTTATTTCAAATGTCTTATCATTCTTTCCTGTATTTTTGGTAATTTATAAACCCCGTTCTCCCCTTTTGATTATTACCATAAATGCCCATATTTCTCATTCAGGTATTTTTTTCATGAGTACAATGTTTAAATAAATAAGTGATTTTCTCACAATGCACTGCACCTCCCGCTGGTTCCCCTCCCCCCCTCCCCTCCCCCTCCCCCCCTCCCCTCCCCCTCCCCCTCTCCTCCCCCCTTCTTCTCAGTTTATGGGGCGCCCACGCAGTGCAGAGCGGAGCATGGGGCTGGGTGTGGGTTCTCCCTGCAGGGAGGAGGGGCATTTAGGCCCTTTTGCGGCTGTGTCTCTGGAAGCGGTGGTCTGGCAGGACATCTGCACTCACAAGGCTGACAGCCTTGGTTAATAACAGCAATAAGAGTGAGAGCTAATGTTTGCCGGAATTTACTCCACCCAGGGCCACATGCTAAGTGTAGGTATATTACCTCGTTTCATCCGCATGATACTCCTGCAGTGTGTTTTAACCCCATTTTGCAGACGGGGAAGGCGAAACCTGGAGAGGTGAAAAAGGGCGTGAAGGACCTCATAGCTATTAGAAGGGGTGGAGCTTACGTTTGAACTCAGGTCTGTGGGCCCCAGGACTCGGCCCCCATCCTCCACAGCACAAGGCTAAGGACACCAAGCATCTTAGGATGTGCTTTGTGCCTCTCTGTGGTATGCTCGGCGGCACCAGCGCTGCGCTTTCCAGTAAGTGCTGTGTCAGTTCGGGGTCCCGGCAGGAAAGAGGAGACAGTCAAGTTAGAAGGATTCCAGGAGGATTTCCTGAAGAGACTGCTGGAAAGGGTGGAGGGAAACAGAAGAGAAGGAGAACAGAACTGGCACAACCTTGAGGCTTGGGGAGAATGAGATGAGATAGCCATTGGTTCCTGAAACCAGACGGAGGGCATCTTAAAGCTGCCACCTTCAGAAGACCGACAGGGAGGTGACCAGGGAATGACATCTCCCATTGCCCTCCCTGTCTTCCCTTCCTCCCCTCTCCTGCCAGGACTTCACTTTGGGTAAGCCATGCCAGAAGCGAGTTGACAAAGGTTGAAACAGCCATCCAGGTGGGCCTCCTGGGCCCAGTGCAGGGGAAGGAGAGCAGGAAAGAACGCGCTAGGAAACCAGCATAGGTGCGGTACCCTCTCACAGAGCTGCGGTCTCTGTGCTGGACGGGAGGAAAGAGCGGGGACCACGCACGCCACAGCGGCTGTTCTCAAGGAGTCTTAGGTCAATGGAGGAGATGTGTACTTGGCTAGGGGACTACATGACCCCCCAGGTACGTGCTGCAGAGGATGCTTGGGGTTTGCTGTGACTGTTCATGCTTCAAAGGGGCAGTCCAGAATGGGCACGCCTCTCCACCCACAGCCATTTATGCGCTCAGACAAACTCCTGAGATTGGCCCTTTCGGCTTGAGACAAGATACGTATAATTCTCTCATCCAAAGCTTACTAAATAACATTTAATTGTAAAAGGAGAAAGGAGAAAAGGGAAGTCACTCATCGTCTCCTTCTCCAAAGGCAATTGCAATGGTTTGGTAGAACCCCTTCCACCTGCTTTCCTCTGAGCTTTTCCTCTTGGGTTACAGTTGTATTGTGTGTGCTATTTAGAATTTTGTATTTTGATTGAACACGGTTACAGCTTTTGCCATGTTAGAATAAAATCTTTGGTAAACAGAGTTTTTGATGGCTGCATAATACTCCATTGTATGGATCTAACAGTTAAGATGGATATTATCATTCTTCTACTATTTAGATATTTAGGTTATTTTCTATTTTTCATTCATATTATATAACACTATAATTAATAACTTTATATATAAAGAATTTTTCACATTTCAGATTACTTCTGCAGGAGGACATCCCCAAAATAAACTTACTGGATCAAAGGGATAGACCTTTGTTTAACTAGGCAGTAAAGTACGTAGCACAGTGCTGGCTGCAGATCAGACAGACTTTCAGCCTTTCCAATGGTGGGTGTTCACGTGAAGGCTGTTGACCAATTGATAACTCCTCAAGGACTTTTCTCTAGAACAGTGTTACAGTATAATGCTGACCACATGTGCAATTCTACATTTTACTATAGCCCCATTTAAAAAAAAAGCAAAACAAAAGGTGAACTTAATTTCAATTATACATTTTATTTGACCAATCATAGCCCCAAATTATCATTTCAACATGTAATCAATATGTAACTATTAGTGATATATTTTGCATCCTTTTTTCATATAAACCTTTGAAAGCCAGTGTGTATATTACACTTACAACACATCTCAATTCAGAGCAGCCACGTTTCAAGTGCTCAGTCGCCACACAGGTAGCTAATAGCTACTGTATTGGGCAGTGCAGGTCCAGAGCAATCTACCAGAGATATTTTCTGTCCTTGGCATCCTCACCTAGTCCCCAAATCCAGCTACCTTTTAATGCCCCCCTCAACCCCCTTACTGGCCTTTGGATTGACAGGGGGTCAGGTGGGCAGGTAGAATATGACTTCCATACCTGGGCATTTTTACCTCTCTCCTTCCTTGCTAATAACAGATCAGAGCACTTCCCCACCCCAGTTTGTTTTGGACTCATTCATTCAGAAATATTTATTGAGCGCTTTCCAGAGGTTAAGCCCTGTGCCCGGCCCTGGAGATACAGGTGAACAAAGAGAGTTTTCTTGTGAATTAATTACAGAACTTGTCAGTGTTCTTAGGGTCTAGTGGGGAGACAGACTTTAATCAAATAATTGCACTAGTCTGTAATTTCAAACTGTGATAAGTGCTGTGAAGGAAATGTACATTTAAAAAATGCTAACTCTTGGGTCACCACTTGAGTGGCTTCTCCCTGGAGATGAGTAGTAGAAGTTGTCCAGCCTCTGGCCAGGCTGTCTTGGTGAACACTGATATGACAGATGAGAGGTGGATGAGAAGATCTCAAGATGTCCTGGTCCCAAGTGTCCCTAAGAAAGTTTCTAGATCGAAAAGCAAGTCATCAGTTCTTAAGTTAGCGACCCAATTCATCTATTTGTGTTTATTCTCTCCAAAAATACTTGATGCCAGCTGGAACACCAACAGCAATGAGGAAGCAGAAGACAACTCATTCATTCATTCATTCTTTCAAGCATCAGTTCTTACTGAGTAACCTATGGGATGTCAGGCCCCTCTCTGGACATTCAGGGAAGCAAGGCCAGCATTTGCTTTGGCCAGATGACACGGCCAACTGGGCACACTGTCCCAGAGAAGATAACAATTTAAAGGAGAGGAAAAATCAATGCTAATAGAACTCCTTTTCTGGGTCCTAAAATGATGTTGTCCCCCGTGGCTGATGCTTTGAGCCTGGGGCCTTGTGTGGCAGCTTGAGCCCTGGATGGATGCAATCTTGTGAGCGCCTCAAACCTGGCCAGATCAATAAATGAGAGGCAGCACTGAAGCCTGCTGGGTGGAGGGGGGCTGGGTTCAAGGGGCAAACTGTACCGTTCCTCTTCTACCCCCTGAAACAGGACAGGGACCCTCCCTTCAGCTTGAAGTCCCCGGGGACACGGTAATTTCAGCTGCACTTGATGTAACCTATACATCACTGTCTTCTCGACCAGCTCTCAAATTAAACTCTGATGTATAAAGTTAAACAAAAATGAGATAAAAATTGGCAGAGGTTGAAGAGGGTCAAAGTAGTCAAAACACAAGGTAGACTATTGCTCCTTTTGATTTATGTTATTCTGTACACTTAGAAAAGATAAAATTATAAATCTCCCTGAGACTTTTTTCATTGAGAATGAGGCGTTACTAATTTATTTTCAATAGAGTCCCAGGTTTCTCAACTGGTAGGAGCACTGTGGCTATTGTTTCTAGTGAAGACACTGCGGTTCAACCTCAGAAGGGACCCGTGATGACAGGAAAGCATCCTGCAAAATTAGAATCCTTAGGCAGCAGCCTTCACCAGGATCCTGTGATATCGCTAATGTCACAGACCTTGGGGTCTGCTCTGCCTTGTTTTCTCATTTAATCCCCACAAACCCTGATGAGGTGAAGCACAGAGAATATATCGTCCCCCTTTGATAGCTGAGGAAACTGAGGCTTAAAGAAACTGCATATCAGTAGATCTTAAAAGTCCTCAACACAGAAAAAAAGATTTATAACTCTGTAGTGATGTATGTTAGCTAAACCAATCATGGTGATCATTTTGCATCAATAATATACCCATATATCAAAATTATTGTTAAACAAATACAATGTTATATGTCAATTATATCTCAATTAAAAGAAACTGCATGCCTCGTAGGTGCCTGGACACAGAAGCAGAGAGGACAAAGGCCTGCTCTTACAGAGCGTGCCTTCCAGGGGGAGAGAAAATACCTGAGTGAAATGACTGAAAATAAAGTGTGGTTGGGGTGAAATGAATTGCTGTGAAGAAAGTGAAGCAAGAGAAGAGAATAGAGAGGTGGGAATGTGGAAAGCCAATGGAAGACACCATCAGATTGACAAATTTGGAAGACCTCAAGGGCAGCTGTGTGGACAATGAGGTTAGGTGGGCAAGGGCGCGACACTGTGGTCACTCGGCCCAGGGTGGTGGCCATGGTGGCGGGTGAAAATCTATTTTGAAGATGGGGCATATGAAAAGGATGCTTTCTACTCCAGGGCCATTTCCACAACACAGCAGAACCTGCAACCACATCCTGACAAAACTTACCCAAATCCCAAGCCAGTTGCTTCTCAGGGGGATATAAAGACAGGAACGATCAGGACTAAGACAGCAGCAGCAGAAAGCAAGGAGATGGGTGCCTGGTCCGGGTATGTGTGTGTGCACTTGTGTGTGAGTTGTGACACACATTACCACCTTCAGCCCTATTTTTTCCAATTAATTGACACAGTTAACTCCTGGCCCACTTACCTCTGTTCTTTCCTTAAGCTCTTAGTCTGGTTCTTGTCTCTGCCACTCTATGGAAACCATTCTCTTCAAGGCCATCCTCATCTTCTATGTTGCCCAGCCTGTGAGCAGGACAAGTAGACCAGACATACAAGTCTCCTGACACAGTGGCATCTCAAGGCGTGCCTGATGCCCACCTGCCTGGCACCACGGCATGGATTTCTGCACAGATGCCACCTCCTTTGGGCAGAGGCCAGGCTGAGGTTTATGTTGATGTCAAGACTAGCCTTCAATCTGTTTTCTGATGCAACCACAGCTTTTGAAGGGTTAGCCTTACCTGAGCAGCTCAACAGGTACAGGTGTGAGGGGGCCCCAGGTAGAGCTCAGCCCTGAGCTGGCCAGCTTCCTCTCTCTGCAGAGTTGTGCAAGGTTGGCCAAGCACCAGCAACCTTGGGCCAACACTACCGAATTCTCTGAAACTTCCTCTGAAGGTCCCTGTCTGTGCTGGGCTTGGGGAAGGGGGGCATCGGAGGGTGCTGGGAGAGCAGAAGAGCTGGTCTACAAAGGCCACACCCTTGTTGGGAACACAAGTAGACCGCATCTCTCATTCTCATTTGCAGTTTAGTGTGGCAATCTAAGTTTTGTCAGGTGAAATGTGAGCAGAAGTGATTTGCTCCATCTCCAGGCCTAACTCATAAAAAGCCACTGGGAACACTCTGTGTCTTTGCTGCTTCCATCAGCTGAACACAGATGGTGATGAAGACCCAGGGAAAAGTGGAGTCACAAACTAGAGGGAGCCTGAGTCCCTGAGTGACACTTCAAAGACTGCCATATGAGCAGGAAATAAACTGTATTGAAACTTTGCTTGTTGGGCCTATTTGTTACACAGCTTGGCTGACCCTAATACAATTCCTGTTCTCAGAGAGTTTACAGTCATATTAAGAAGACTCAGTTATACAATTCTGGAACAATAGTAGATGGCTTAGAAGAGAAGATGGGTCACAGAGATTGGGCTTTCAGTTCTGAAGTCCTGGGCTACAGGCTCCTGAGCCTGTGACTTTCCTGTCTCAGCCCTTTTCTGGAAAAGGGGAGAAGAGTCACATTGCGGGAAGGCCCTTCTGGCAGGGGAAAATCGCAGTCAAGGGCAAATCACAGTCAAGGGCTCACAAGCAGAACTTAAAACAAACAAAAAGATGACATGAATGTCAATTATCCTCAGAAGAGGAAAATAAGAAAATGGTCCTTAAATACCTAATAACTTTGTCTGTCACAGGTAGGACAAGGGGCAGAGTTCTAGAACTTCTCACCTCTTTAGTTCCCAAGAGTGGGGAGCCCTGAACCTGGGGTGTTCGTGTCGATCTGCCTTTCTCTCCCAGGGTCCCTTCTCCAGGCTGCCCCCACTCCACTGTTGTCCCTCCTGTTGTCTGGGTTTTAAAGGATAGGTTCTCCCAGACTCAGATTCTTGATAAGAACAGCAGCCTTGCCCTGCTTCCTCAAGAGAACTGTGAGGAAGGGGATTTCATCATGTTTCTGATCTGAGGATCCTGATGGAAGCTTCTGATTATCAGCCGAAATTCGGATGTGGTCTTTGTGGTCCCAGTTCCCAGCTGGGTACTGGCAAGCGCTGCTGGGCTGGGGCTGTCTGTTCTCAACAAGCTCCGGAGCAGAGCAGGCTGCTCATTTCCAATTTACAACTGAGGACCCAGAGTCCTGTGGTAGTGGCCTCGTCATACTCCACCCCTAGCCAGTGGCAGAGGTGTTCAAAGAAGTTTCCGCCTTGCTGGGGAAGATGGACATGGATGCCACAGGTTTTCTTGTGGACTCTGCAACCCCCACACACCCTGTCTGCACCCTAATCGATCATGCGCTCTGGGTGCCCCATGACTGGCATCGTGGAGCAGGCACCCAAAATCTTGGGTTCTGGCCCCAGCTCCTTGCTTTGCCTAGTGGTGTGACCTTGGCCTTTGTACTCCCCTCACTTCCCGCCCCCATTCTTTCACAATGATTATCTCACAAGCTTTTGTTAAATTAATTCATTGTTTATTATTATATGAATACTGCTCACTATTGAGTTAAGTAGTGTACTAGGATAGTCTGATTGTTTCTCTTCTTTTTTTTCCTCCCTGAAGCCAACTTGCTTGATTTTCTTTGTACGTGTGATTAAGTTTTCCCACACCTATAACCTCTCAGTACAACTTTCCACAAGGTCAAACACATCAGATGATCTGTTGCCGTTGGAGGCATCCCCCCTGAGTCCTCTGACGTTGCAGTCTGCTTCCGTACTTGGGTGACTACAGCTGTTATCTGGAGCTCTTCCTCACTGCCAACCTGGGAACTTCCTTCCCCTCTTTCAGCCATTGGATCCCCCGCTTCCTGGAGCTTCTGTCCTTTCTTTCCTGGTTTAATCCCTCCCTTCACTGGTCCACAACCCCCAGTAGCTTTCTGATAATGTAGTTATGATCTCTGGGTTAAGCTGGTAGGACAAAGAAGTTTCTGCCACTTTCCCCTCTAAACAATTACCCCCACACACACACAAAACCAAAAAAGGAAAACAAACAAAAACAATGGCAAATAAATGAGAGAACAAGAATGTCAAGCAGAAACACCAACTCCATTTTTTTTTTTTTTAACAAAATGAGCCTACAGCCATAACCTGATACTGCAAAGGATGGAACACAAGTGGAAGAGGCTTGGGACATTGTTCTGCTATGTCTGCAGCAGGGCAGGAACCGATCTGCCAGGCAGAACCTTGAGTAGCTCAGGACACACCACACAAGGCTTAGGAGACACAACACGTGGCACAGGGACACACCCCATAGGAAGCAGCTAGGCTCCCAGGCCCCCACTCATGAGCCTGTGACTTCCTCCCCCGTTCTTTTTGGAAGATGGGAGGATGACCCTGTTGAAGGCTAGAGTGAATATCAAACCCAAAGCAGGAGATTGGGGGAAAGCCTGCTGTTAAACATAGACCCCCCAGCTCCCTCTGCAGTCTGGTTCATGGAGCAGAGGCAGGTCAGGAGGCCACCTTTTCCTTATGTAACACAGGTTCTAGGAATTTTAACACGTGTAGATTCCTGTAACCAGTACTATAATCAGGATACAGAAGAGTTCCCTCACCCTCCCCCCCCCAAATACACCCACTCCCTCATATTTTCCCTTTATAGACATACCCTCTTTCCATCCCAGACCCTGGTAACCTCTGGTCTATTCTCCACCTGTATCTCTTCAAGAACGTCATACAAGTGGAATCAAATCATACGTATGCAACCTCTTGAGACTGGTTTCTTTCTCTTGACGTTTTGAGTTTCATCCAAATTATTGTGTGTATCAATAGTTGTGTCTCTTTGTTGCTGAGCGATGTCCCATTGTGTGGATGTACTGCACCGTGATTATCCATCTGCCCTTGAAGGATATTTGGGTTGTTTCCTGTTTTGGAAATTATGAATAATGCTGCTATAAACATTTGCATACAGGTTCGGGTGTCAAGATAGACTTTATTTCACTTGGGAAGGCACCCAGGAATAGGATTGCATGGGTTATGTGGTGAGAATATGTTTATTGGAAATGATCAAACTTTTTCTAGAGTGACTGTACCATTTTTCATTCCCATCAGCAATGCATGAGAGTTTCTGTTGCTAGACCTCGCCAGAACTTGGTATTGATAGTATTTGTTAATGTTATCTATTTTAATAGGTATATAGTGGCATCTCATTATGGTTCTAAGTTCTATTTCCCTAATGGCTAATTATGTTGAACCCTTTTCGTGTGCTTGTTTGTCATCCTTACATCCTTTTGGTAAAATGTCTCTTGACGTATTTGCCCATTTTTTTTTACAGAACTTTTATTGAGATATAATTGACATATAGTAAACTGCATATATTTAAAGTGTACAATTTGAGATTTTTTTCTTATTAGTAATGTATATATGGCAATCCCAACCTCCCAATTCATCCCACTTATGCTGTATGACAGTCTCTAAGTCCATCCATGTCTCTACAAATGTCCCAATTTCATTCCTTTTAATGGCTGAGTAATATTCCATTGTATATATGTTCCTATTTGCCCATTTTTTAATGGAGTTGTTTGTTTTCTTACTGTTGAGTTTTGAGAGTTCTTTACATATTAAAGATGCAAGTTCTTTGTTGTGTTGAATAAGTGATTTACAATTTTTCCCCCAATTGATAGCTTTGTCTTTTCATTCTTTCCCTTATCTCTTTTGAGCAAAAGTTTAAATTGTGATGATGGAGACCCTCTTTCAACTTATTCCCATCCCTACTAATCTGCACCTGTGGTATGCAGATTCCTGCTGGGCATTGGGCTGCAGAAGACTGATGGGATTCAGTGCTTAAAGGATCATCTCATGAAGTCACTGCCTTTCCCCCCACCCTGGGGGAGGGGTGTCCAGTTTAGACCCTAATCCCTGAGAGGGGCTTGGGACTTCCTCAGAATTTGTACACCCAGCTCTGCTTGATTCCAAACCTGTCCATTAGAATCATGCCCCAGCACCCCCATCTTACCCACACTTGCAAAAACTGTTTCCTCCACCCAAGTGCTGGCCTCCCCTCTCCCCCCACCTAGGTCAACCTTGTCTGCCCTTCCAACCCAACCCTGGATAATCCACCAGGCCCGAAGTGTTCTCTGATCCAAAACTTGTGTTTCTTTGCCTGTTTTCTGCTTTGATTATGTCGCCTTTTCTGCCAGCTGGTTGGGTTTTGAGGATTAAATCACCTATATGAAGCTTTTAGAAATGCCCAGCACAGAGCCTATTAGAAAATATGTTTTCCATGCAAGTTGCTGCAAAACCAGACAAGCCTCCAAACCCTGAGACCCCCTCATTTTAAGGTTCGATCCCACCCTTCCTTAGAAGCCAGGGTCTGACAGACCCTGTCAGAGCTCCACAAGATGCTTTCACTGACAGCAAACCAGTCCACGTGTGGCCACCTTAGGCAAAACCTCAGCACTGTCCCACGAACCTTCTGGAAATAGCATCTCCAGCCAAAGGGCAGCACTAAGGGTGGGATTTCGGGTACCGCAGCAAGCCAGGAGAAGGATTTCTGAGTAGGGGCTTCTGGTCATTCCAATGTCTTACCACAAATGGTAGGCAGACCTGGCTGCAAGTCTGCCAGAGTGCCCTAGGCTTCCTTTTCTAGGAAGAGAACAAATAAAGAGCAAACCCAATTCCGGAGGACCGTTTAACAGGCCTTGTTCCCAAATGTCGATTCCTAATAGGCAACAGCTGCTGCTGCGGTTTCTTCTGGGCAAGTGATTCATGTCTTTGCTCAGAAACGATAAGCAGAACAAATGTTTACTTAGACGGATAACAGAGGGACAATTGGAAAACAGAGACTGGCAACTGGAAATATTTTGCTGCGATTTGATCCATGACAGTGAATCTGAATTAGTCATATGGTGCTCACTGGCTGGGCTTTCTTGGGGCCAGAGGCAGAGTAGGCAGAAGGCAGCTCGCCTTCCTGGAAGAGGAGTGCCAGTGATGAAAGGGCACCTGGAAAGGAAGCCCTAAAAGTTTGCTCAGAGCATGTTTGCTCAGGGCTGCTCCTCCCACCCCAGGTGACTCTCCCTGACCTTACTTGGTACCCGATCCCATCCGCTCGCCCAGAGAAGCTATAAAGGGAAGGGGAGCAGAGAAGGGAAAACTGCAAACACTTGTCCGGTGCCCTTAAAACCCATGAGCATCTTCTTACACATTCAGGAATTAAAGAAAACATTCAACTTTCTGTGTATGTGCATAAGAGAAAAGCTTTAAAAAAATCCAGACACCCACCATAATGAATTGGAATCTTTGGGACGGGGGTACCTATATCGACACATCTAAGGAAGAAACAGGTACCTTCAATGTGGAAACCTAAACGTGGGGCTGTGGAAGAGGATTTTCAGTCTAATTATGTTTACATAATTTAAGATCTTGCACCCTATTTTATGCCTATACACTATATACAGGCGTCCTCAAATATATTATTTAGTAGAGATCATAAATATTTCCATAAGAAGGAAGAAAAGGCAGAGATGTAATTCCACTTTTTTTTTTTTGGTCCCAAAGAGAGAAATGCTATGTTTTGTGAAAAACTGCTTGAAAAGTCAGGAGGAAAAAAGCACAGGGAAAGTCCCAGGCTCGGGTCCCTCCTCACCTCCAGTCAGAACATCTGCTCTTAGTGCTGATGCTTCTGAAAAGGCGATTAACATCATAGGGAAGGTTCACATTCTCAGAGTAGCAACGCTGTGCTGAGCAGGGATGGGGCTGTTTTAACGGCCCACGTGAGCGTGGAGGGTGGAGAGTTCAACCTCATCTTCACAGGTGGGTTCTTCTAAGCCTGTGATGAAGTGTATAAGCTGGGTGACGTGCTCCCCCCCTCCACCCCCCCCCCCCCCGGTATCCACAAGCACTTCCGCTGGGATGCTCTCTGGGGCTGACGCAGAGGCTGGGGGAGGTGGGGATGGACCTGGGGGCCCGCGAGCGGGTGTCCTTCTGTAGTGGAGTGGACAGCCGTCGAGCGGGGTGACCCAGCTCTTTCCCCTCTTTCTGCTACTGACAGTGCCTTGGTTTTCCTTGGAGGAAAGTGCTTCTCCCATATTCTCGTGTGTGGGTAGGGTTAGAAACTGCATCCCCCTCCCCCTCCACTGGCCCCTGTTCTAGGGAGAACCTGTAGTCCGGCCCGAATCAGTGAGCTGCCCACAGCCAGTCCCCTGAGGCTGGTGCTGGATGGTTCCGTGGCCCAGTTTGGGCAGCTGAGAGTTGGATGCAGGAGTTACGCCTGAGTCTCTGCAGATGAGAAGCAGCTTTTCTGCCGGGTCACTGAAAGGAGGGTGAATCTTGGGGCCACCGATGGGCATCTGTTTGCCCCATGTCCAGGCACAAGGGGAATGAGTTCCCAGGAAAGAGTTTAAGCCTCTGGCCAGACCACCCTTAGACCTCTCACTGATTCATGCCTGATCCACTTGGACGCTTTTGTCTGGCTGTTTTTTTTTTGGCCCTGCAACAGTGAGAGTCACACACACCCATCGTGGCCCAAGGCAGAGTGGCAGGAAAGACGTGGAGAGGAGGGCCAGACTTAGGTTCCAGCTGGGGACTCTGAGCCCTCCTGAGGGAACCGCAGGGTCCCCGTGCAGAAGCCCCGCCGCAGCTTCCTTGACATCTCCAGCACCTGCCTCCAGAGATGGGGCGGCACTGTGCGGGCTCCTGAGACCAGGAGCCGCGGGCAGCGCTCACCATGGCTAGGTTCTTCCCCCAAGACCCACAGTTTGCATCTTTGGACAGGGAGCTGTCGATCAGAGCTCTTGCGAACTGCTCTGCAGGTTCACTCCGAGCGGTCCTCTGTCTGCCATGAGATGGCTTGAACTGCTCAAGGCAGAGACCAGTCTCTCCGCCTAAATGCCCAAAGGCCCTCCCGCTGTGTCTGTGGCTGTGGCCTGAGGACCTCCCGCCAGTGGGTCCCAGTGCTCTTAGACTGGTGTTCTCTTAACACATCCACTCAGAACTGACACAACTCAACCGGCGTGCTCGGGAGTGAAGGATGGAGCTTGTGGCCGGGCCACCGAGGAGGCTGGTTAAAGCATCACTTCTTACTGCTCCTGGAGAAATGACCAGGATGATCCCTACCAGACTTAAAGTCCCTGTGTGTGCTTGGTCCCAAAGACTCGGGACCCTCTCCCGCTCCCTCCTGGGTATTTGTTCTCCCTCCTGCTGGGCCCCTCTGTCTTCCCTGGGTTAGTTCCTGTCCATCCTTTTTTTCAGATCTCAGCTTGAATGGCTCTTCCCTAGGGACACTTTCCCTGGCCCGGAACTGGGTCAGACAACTCTGCTGTAAGTCTTTATTCATTCATTCATTATGTTGGGGGTGTTTGTTGTTGTTTTTAAATAGCATGTTTTACTTTTCCTGAACAGGGTGCACCCAGCTATCCTCATAATGAGCTCACAGTTATCTGACTGACACCTTCTGTGGCTCGTAAGGATAGGCCTGTGTCGTTTGCACAGCACTGTGTTCAGAGCAGCTAGTATATTTATGGTGGGCTCTCAATGAATAAATGAATGCATTTGCCCCTTACTTTTTTTTTTTTAATAAATTTAATTTATTTATTGGCTGCGTCGGGTCTTCATTGCTACATGTGGGCTTTCTTTAGTTGCTGCAAGTGGGGGCTTCTCTTCGTTGCAGTGCACAGGCTTCTCATTGTGGTGGCTTTTCTTGTTTCCAAGCACGGGCTCTAGGCGCTCCAGGATTCAGTAGTTGTAGCACATGGGCTCAATAGTTGTGTTGCATGGGCTTAGTTGCTCCGTGGCATGTGGGATCTTCCTGGACCAGGGCTCGAACCCGTGTCCCCTGTATTGGCAGGCAGATTCTTAACCACTGTGCCACCAGGGAAGTCCTGTCCCTTATTTCTTATGTACAGTTTTCTCTCTTGTCATTCCTGCCAAGTCTTGGCCTCCCTGCCCTCAAATATGTGGCCACAACTCACATTTCCCTGGAACCCATTCTCAAGTGACCTCAAAAAAGGGGAGGATGGGTCAGGAATTATCTGGAACAGGCACAGCAAGGAAAAGCCAATGATTCAGGCAGAGGAAGGCCTGGTTTGGGAAGGTATGGTATTGGGGTGGATCTCAGAATTGCTAAGCTCTTGGAAACAGAGGGCAGGGGACAGGGATGGTGCCAACTTCAGGCTGTCACCTCACAACCTTACAACTGAGGGGTTTGCTCCTGGCTGCGGGATTCTGGCTGTAGTCAGGGGCATTGGTGCTGGGGCTCCCTCTGCAGTGTGCCCATCGCCCTGGTGGCTCCGTGGGCCAGTGATGAGTGTGACATACCAGGAGAGGTGCTACAGCTTTTGCTAGGAAGTCCGAAAGTAAAAGGAACAGACATCCAGGAGGCCTGTGAGGTTTTGCAGTGTCCGTGCTGTAAAACTTTATAGAACATACAGTCTGGTTTAACAATACAGCGTGTGTGTGTGAGAATCTCATTAAATATTTGGAACGACCACATTTCAGAGGCCTCTGACCATGCCTTGCATGCTGTCTCCTGGGCGTGAGTATCCTAATCTGTGAGGCTGAGTTGAGAGCTAGTGGCTGGAAGGCTGGGGGCTGGGCCAGAGTTCATCTGCGGGTCCCTGGCTGCCCCATCGTTCCAGCTCTCCTAGTTGTGTCATCAGAGGAGCAAGCGGCGTCCTTCCTCCTCCCACAGTGAACTGTACATTCCATAAGAACCAATCGAGTTGCAGGTCAGAGGCTGAGAAGTTTCTGTGGGTCTTTCTGCTGCCCCAGGTTGGGGGTTCTCTTGTTGACCAGTGTACACCTATCTAGGTTTTAAATAATATGTGTTTACCTTTTCCTAAATATATAAAGTAATACACATTCATAATAGGTAACTTAGAAAAAAGATTTTAAAAATAATATCATTGTAATCCCTCTACTCGGAGAAAGTATATAGGTGCACTTGCATCTAGTTTTTTGTTTGGTTTTCTTTTTTTAATTTGGCCATGCCATGCAGCTTGTGGTATCTTAGTTCTCCCACCCCTAGGGATTGAACCTGGGCCCCAGCAGTGAAAGCACTGAGTCCCAACCACTGGACAACCAGGAAAGTCCCTGCATCTATTTATTTTTTATTAATAAATATTTTGTAACAAAACCACAACCTTATTATTTATTCATTTCCATATGTTGCTTAATAGTGCATCAAGAATATTTTATTATCATCATTATTACTCTCTGAAAGCACACTTTTTACCTGTTGCATAGTATTCCACTATTTGGATATACTATTTATTTATTCATTTTCTTCTAAGCTACTTTTATTTATTTTTAAAAAATAATTTTATTAGAGTATAGTTGATTTACAATGTTGTGTTAGTTTCAAGTGTATAGCAAAGTGAATGAGTTATACACACACACACATACACACACATATATATCTCCATTCTTTTTCAGATTCTTCTCCCATATAGGTTATTACAGAATAGTTTTTCATAAATTTATTTATTTATTCATTGGCTGCATTGGGTCCTCGTTGCTGCACATGGGCTTTCTCTAGTTGTGGCGAGCAGGGGCTACTCTTGGTTGTGGTGCATGGGCCTCTCATTGTGGTGGCTTCTCTTGTTGCCTAGCACGGGCACTAGACACGTGGGCTTCAGTAGTTGTGGCACATGGGCTCCATAGCTGTGGCTCGCGGGCTCTAGAGCAGAGGCTCAGTAGTTGTGGTGCACAGGCTTAGCTGCTCTGCCGCATGTAGGATCTTCCCAGACCAGGGACTGAACCCACGACCTCTGCATTGGCAGGCAGATTCCTAAGTGCTGCACCACCAGGGAAGTCCTGATTATTACAGAATATTGAATAGAGTTCCCAGTGCTATACAATAGATCCTGGTTAGTTATCTATTTTGTGTACACTGTTGTGTATATGTTAATTCCAATCTCCTAATTTATCACTTCCTCCCATGTTTCCCCTTTGGTAACCATCAGTTTGATTTCAAGACCTGTGAGTCTGTTTCTGTTTTGTAAAAAGTTCATTCATATCATTTTTTATCTTTTTTTACTGGTTGCATAGTATTCCACTATTTGGATACACTACTAATTATTTAAGCAGTCTTCCATCACTGGACACTTAAGGTATTTCACTTATTTTCCAACAAAAAGTAGATACAAATGAACACTGTTGTATATAGATTTTTGTGTCTCCGATTATTTTCTTAGGAAAATCTCAAGACTTTTGTGGGATAAACTGGGAAAGAGTCTTTCTCTTGCTCAGGCTGTTTGACTGGTAGGATGTTAGCCCAGAGCAGCTGGAGGCCCCCTTGGCTGCTTTCTGGAGGATGAAGCCACTAGGAAAGTAGGAAGGAGAAGGGAGAGATACAGCTTCCTGATAATGTCATTCAAACACTTGGACCCAGGTATACCTGGATTGGTGGTCCTTTTGTCTACAATGCATTTCATCTAATTCAATTGAGCTGGTATCTTTCACCTGCCACTAAACTCTTGTCAAATGCAGGGATGATGTGCACGGTCCCAGGACTGGAAGTTGAGCTTGAACTTCCTCTCCAATGGCAGGAGCTTCTTCTACAATAGCAGATGGCTGTCAAGCCTCTGATTGATCTGTTGAGGATCTTCTTGTGATGCCTTCAGACTCACTACCTTTGAAGTCAGCCCATTTCTTTGCTGAAAACTGAACATTAGAACGTTCCCTCTCATAGTAGCTAAAATGGATTTTTCCTGTGCTTTTTATTCCCAGATGAAGGTTGGAGAACATCAGCATTCTTACTGAGGGCACCAAGGCTGAGCACCTAATTCCCTCCAAACTGTCAACAATAGGTTAAGTTAACCCATATCTCTGGGCTGGAACTCACACACCACCAGAACCGACATGCAAACGCCTCGTGTTCTTGCTTGAAGCAGCATTAATTCTCAAACCTCTCGCCTTCAGTTTCCCTTCCTTCAGTCAGGGCTGGGAGAGAGGGCTTATTTAGCATGCAGCCGTCTTATCCACAGTTTAACAAATGTCTGTGGAGTCTTTAAAGCAGTTTCTATCATAATAAAAATATTTTAACTTATAACCTCAGAAAGAGATAGGCATGGGAGTCTTTATAAAGCACAGAAATCCAGTTGAGCATAATGTGAAAGTAATTTGAATCGTAATGAGTATTTTTAATATAAACAGGCAGGAGGAAAAATTTGCTGGGTTCTGATGTAGTACACACACCCAAATATATGTCTTTCGATGGGAATATTAGTGTCAAGGGAATCCAAGATGGTGCAGATGTCAGTGACATAAACGAGAGAGGATGTTTTCTGTGGCTGTAGGTTGGGGGTTTTGGCAGGAAAAGAAAGGCAATTGTGCTATATGGTCCATGGTCCTTGCATATCTAGCTTCTAAACGGAAACCAGGGGCAAAATATAGCCAGTTGAGAACGCTTACTGGTTCCTATGAGGCCTTACAGAAAGATGAGCTGGAAGGGTTCTTACGGATAGAGAGGTACAGGAAACCCCAAGTATCAGGCACCTGATACCCCTCTCCACCTAACATCTGCACTTGTATTGAACTAAAGCATCTGCCCCCTTTGTCGCATTTTTTTGCTCTCACACACGTTTATTTGAAAGCCACCTTTATATCATTGCAGTAGATATGAGACCACAATCACTTGCCTTGAATAAAATGAAAACAAGACAGCATCTCTAAAAGCTAGCCTGATGCTTTTGCTTGCCCAGAGCTCTGAGCCTCAGGTCTATTTCCTTTCTGTTGAAACAGATGAGTAAGATATGAGAAAGGTGTTTAAGGTGTCGCGACACCAAACTGAGCCTTTGACCTTGTTGTAATCAGAGTGATTAAAAAAATGTTAAATAAAACATGGTTAAATTTCTCTGTGTGGTGTCTACTGTTATTTCACGGGTTGTCCGTGTGCTACTTCACATCTTTTCAACTGCTCCTGTTACTAAGTACCCGTTATCAATGGAGTCCAGGTCCTTCATTGAACAGATGGGATGCTGAGGACCAGAGCAGGGAGGAAACCTTTCCGTGGCTCCAACAGCCCCCTGACTCCAGGTTCCAGCTTCTCTCTTGTTTCCATCACTATTTCTGTGATTCACCACAGCAGCTCTTGAATGAAATTTGAGGGAATCCTGCATGTCTAGGGTAAACCGGGGCAGATGTTTAACTTTCCTGGAAGAAGAAGCAACATGAGGGTGGTCTCTCTGCATAGGACACATGGTCAGAACCCTGCAGTGCCAGGCTGCTGGCGGGGCTCAGCCCTCATCTCAAAGACAAGGACACTCAGCTCAAAGGACAATCTTTGTTGGCTCGAAGTTTGGCTTCTAGAGTGGCAACTTCTTCTACTGAAGCAAGTGCTGCACATCCAGAATTTTCAGAAATAATCGCCAACCCTCAGAAAAGACATGTTGACACCAAAAACTCTCCGTGTGTTCATACTCTGTTCACTCAGCATCTTGCTGCAATTTTCTCTGTGCTGCATTTTCATGCGATGGCTTTTGCCCTGGAGCATCTGCACATGCAAATAGATCCTGACTGATGTCCAGCTGGGCTCCTCCCCAAATGGAGCCGGATCATTTGTGTTCTTTATTTCTCCTGCATTTTAAAAATCATGCCTATGCTTAAGCAGAGAGCACACTTTCAAGTTCAGTGGCAGGTCCACGGAAAGCTGAAAAGCATCATTATTTCTACTTCAGGGGGTCTTTATCAGTGTCTATCATAGGTGGCCTTGGAAAAAGACCCTTATTTCAGAGGCTAATTAAAATGGAGCTTCCTAGGCCTTCCCCAGAGTTATAGAATCTGAATTTTGAGACCCTTGTAGTCCACATTTTAAAATAGGGCTCAGAGTCCTGTCCACCCTAAGCCAATGGCTAGATGTCCTTGCAGGGCAAATATTCATTTACCTGGACATCCTTCAATACATGGTTTGCATCCCCTTCCAGCCCTGGGACTGTGTACTTCATTCTATAGTTGACACTAGTTTTGGTTGCAGGTAAAGAACAGTTCCAAATGAATTAGATGAAATGTAGACAAAGGGACTGCAAGTTCAGGTACAGCTGGATCCAGGTGTTTGATCCATCACCAGCCAATCAGTCAATGGGTTTTCACTGAGCATGTGCTGAGTGCTAAGCCCTGTGCAAGTCTCTGCTGCGAAGGAGGAGGTCCCTGCCTTCAGGAGCCTTTTGGCTTGTTGGGAAGGTATAGCACATGTTTGAAGAGACTTAGCCAGTGCAAGGCAAATAGTAATATGAGACTCTCAGACATCTGCCATCCACAGGGCAGACCCTATCCTGTTCATTTACTAACTTACTTTCCATCACTGCCTCCTTATGCTAACTCAGACATAATACTTTATATTCATTCTTTGGTATCGTGCTGAGTTTGGGGTGTACAGGGATGCACAGCACATGGCCGTGGCTCCCCAGGAGCTCATATTTGACCGGAGAATGTGACCCCTTGCAAGAGACCCAGGGAGCTAGACAGGTCTGACTGTGACCTCACGCTCTGAGCCTGGGGACACAGAGCCCCCAGCTAGTGACTCTGGGATCTGGTGCTCCAAGCAGCGCTTCTGTTGCAACCTCTTGTGAGGAAGACCTGGTGTATCTGTTTCCCATGTCTGTTGTAACAAATTGCCACAAACCTGGCGATTTAAAACAAGAGACATTTATTCTCTCATGATTCCAGAGTCCAGAGGTCTGAAATCAGTATCACCAGGCCCAAATCAAGGTGTCAGCACAGTCTTACTCCAGCAGGAAGCTCTGGGGGAGAATCCATTCCTTGCCTCTTCCAGCTTCTGGTGGCAGCCAGCATTCTTTGGTTTGTGGCTGCATTCCTCCAGTCTTCAAAGCCAGTGTCTTCAAAACTCTGTAGGCTCCATCTTCACACTGCCTTCTCCTCTGTGTATGTCAAATTTCCCTCTGCCTCCCTCTCCTAAGGTCCCTTGGGATTGTGTTTTGGGCCCACCAAGATAATCATGCCATCTTAGGATTCTTCACTTAGTCACTCCTGCAAATCACATACGGGGTGACATCCACAGTTCCAGGGATTAGTGCCTGCTATGGCCAAATATGTGTGTCCCCTCCCAGATCCATATGTTGAAATCTTAATCCTCAAAGGTGACAGTGTTAGGAGATGGGGCCTTTGGGAGGAACGTAAGTCATGAGGATAGAATCCTCAAGGGAGGGATTAGTACCTTATAAAGCAGGCTCCAGAGGGAGCCCTCTCCCCTTCCCTCTGTGTGGACACAGTGAGGTGGTGACTCTGAACCAGGAGGAAGGCCTTCACCAGAACCCCACCCGCCAGGCACCTTAATCTTGGACTCCCAGACTCCTGAACGGTGAAAAATAAACAAATCTGTGTTTTTATAAACTAGCCAGTTTGTGGTATTTTGTTATACCAGTCCAAATGGCCTGAGACGGGACCTGATGTCTTTGGGGACACTGCCCTGCCTACCACACGCGGCTTCCCTGGTCGTCGGATGCAGGCTGGGCATTTAGATGTTGCCATAAATATTCACTCCACAAATGTGCGGTCTCTTGTCCCCTCTCTACCACTTTCTAGCCAACTTCCCCAGGACACGTGTCCTCCTTGCTAAGGAAGAGCTCAGAGTCACAGGTCAGGCTGCAGCTCTGTGGCCTCCCCAAGAGAGGGCCAGCCCTCCCCCGCCTGTTGGCCGGAGGTTTCCAAGAGCTCATCATCGCCTCGTCTCTCTCCGTGTGAATACCGCTTTCTCTCAGCAGCAAGAGGGTCACAGTCAGTGCGTGCTCGGGGTCAGTGAGGAAACACAGAGAGATTAAGGGGACAAAGAGAGGGCAGAACAGGGCATCCTCCCCCTGGGAGTTAACCTAGCAGAACCAGCGCAAGACAGGCATGCTGCCCTGCCCTCCAAGGGGCCAGCTCTTCTCTGTCTGAGAAGGGATACGAGGCTGCTCATGGCATTTCCTCCACCCTGTGTCTCCAGCACCTGACTCCGCACCTGCCAGTGGAAACACTGCCTTCCTAGCAGGCAAGCCAAAGGGCCCTGCCTCGTCCTGAGTCTCCCTAAAGTGTCGCATTCATATCATGATTTCCCTTCTCCAAGCATCTCATGGGATGCTCACGACCACCAGGGCCTGACCTTACCATACCCATTTTACAGATGAAGAGACTGAGGCCCAGAGAGGCCAACTGAGGACACAGGACACCCTGCTCGGAGATTGTCCAGTAGATAGGGCTGCCTTTCAGGGCTAACCTCCTACTCTAGGAGAAGCCTGTGTGTAGAAGGGAGAGGAAAAGGCCAGCTCTCAATTATTTCTGGACACAGCCAGCCTTGGCCTCTGCCTTCACCTTTTCCGAATTCCTGGAGGGCTGGAGGATCCAAACACTGAGATGGCTCACACGCTCTGGAAGTCTCAGGATACATATAACCTGATGAGGGTCTCCAGGAAAGTTCTGTTGGGAATGTGTGTCATTGGGGGAGAGTTTCTGCAGTTGCCTAGGCTGGAGTTTTAATCCAGGCCCCTTCTCTTCATCCCCAACCATACAGCCCTCTTCATCACTTGCAAAATCATCAAGTCTCTGCAGAGAAGCAGACCACCAGGGCTGGCATAAGTAGAGGCCTGGCCAGGCTTGATCCCCATGGAGAAAGTCATCTGGTTACACAACCTGGGGTCTGATGGGATGATGGGCGATGGTTGAAGAGTTTTACGGGGAAGAAGGGACTATGCTCTACCTGTCCCCCGCCATGTCTGAGAACGGATCCCAATTGTCAAGACTGATATTCAGGGCCATGTTGACCTTTCTGCCACCATCTTGTGGAGTGGAGCCAGAGTGGACATCTGTCCCAGGCTGCGTGGTTCATCTTCTCTTTAAAGGAAGTTAAGGTGGGGAGGCTCTGGGAGCCAGCCTCCTCCCATCAATGTGCTGGGGACAGTGGCTTGGGCCCATGGATTTCTTTATTTTTTTAAAAAACATTTATTGAGATATAATTAACATACAATAAACTGCATGTATTTAAAGTGTACAATTTGATATTTTTTCCCTTATTAGTAATGTATATATGGCAATCCTAATCTCCCAATTCATCCTACCTCAACCCCCACCCCCACTTTCCCCACTTGGTTTCCATGTGTTTGTTCTCTGCATCTGTGTCTCTAATTCTGCCTTGCAAACCAGTTGATCTGTACCATTTTTCTAGATTCCGTATATATGCATTAATATATGATATTTGTTTCTCTCTTTCTGACTTACTTCACTCTGTATGACAGTCTCCAGGTCCATCCATGTCTCTACAAATGTCCCAATTTTGCTCCTTTTTACGGCTGAGTAATACTCCCTTGTAGATATGTACCGCAACTTCTTTATCCATTCATCCGTTGATGGACACTTAAGTTGTTTCCATGACCTGGCTGTTGTAAACAGTGCTGCAGTGAACATCGCGGTGCAGGTGTATTTTTGAATTGGACCCATGGATTTCTATCTTCTGTCCTAAAGTAGCAGCAAGTGCTGGTCTGCAGAGTGAGACAGAGGGAAGCAGAGGGGGAGGAGATGCCAGCTTGGGGCCTGGCAGTGTTCCCAAGCTTCCTGCCCTGGGGTCCTCCACTGTTCTCTGCTTCCTAAGGACAGAGCTCACTTGGTTGCTTGAGACCAAATGAGTGGCCCCTGTTCCTTGCAGCCACAGCTCTGACCACAGCTGTAGCTGTGTGGGCCTTTGTGAGCAGCACGGCCCCGGGCATGGGCTGAGTGGAGGTCTGAGGACCCTAGATGGAGGGACAGCTGTTCTCCTGACTCTCTGAGGTCTAGCAGGGGTTGGGGCTGGATCCTGCTGACCCTGAGGTCAAGTACCCCCCATCAGGAGAGAACAGTCTCTGTGGATATCCTGAATGGCCAGGTAGGACAGGCCATTTGAAGGTGGTACAGGGTTCCTGCAGGTGGAGGGAAGGAACAAGGCCAAGAAATCCATCCCAGAATATGCAGATACTAGAGATAGAGTGCGTGGGGCCACGGCAGGAAGGGACAACCCGAGGGTCAGCGCTGCCAGCTCTTGGCTACCTGCCCCTCACCTTGGCACACCCACTCCCTCAAAGTTCCCTTAGGCATGACAGCATTCCTGTTTAGATGAGGAAACTGAGGGTCAGAGAGCGCACTGGTCTCCTAGGGCTGTCATAACAATGACCACAAACTGGCCAGTTTAAAACAACAGAAATTGATTCTCCCAGAGTTCTGGAGCTCAGAAGCCTGAAGTCAAGGTGTCCTGAGATCAGGGATGTGCTCCCTCTAAAGGCTCTCGGGGAGAATCTGTTCCTTGCCTTTTCCGGTGTCTCCAGGCACTCCATGGCTTTATGGCATCATCAGTCGCATGGGTGCCTGTCTTGACATCGCCCTCTCCTCTTCTCCTGTGTCTCCTTTTCCATGTCATATAAGCACACGCCATTGGATTCAGGACCCATCCAGATAATCCATGGTGATCTCATCTTGAGATTCTTAATTACATCTGCAAAGATCTTTTTTTTTTCCCCAGACAAGGACACAGTCACAGTTTCTGAGGGTTAGGACATGGACACGTCATTTTGAGGACCACCATTCCACTCCCTATAGCAAGGCTGGCTGATTTCCCACTATCACACACTTTTGAGGGTTGGAGCAGGTCAGCCTGAGTGCAGTGGTGTTTGCTGGATCCTGTACGGACATATGGACATATGGGAGGAGTGTAAGGTGGGGTCCGAGGAGGGGGAAGCAAGGGGAGAATGAGCTGCCCGGTGCTGGCTACCCCATGTATGTCCTGAGAGAAACCAGAAATGATCACATTCATCCTAGATCTATGGCTCTTAGAGAAAAGCCTGGGGTAGCGTCCACACCTTTGTAACTATGTCCCCACAAATGTTTCTACATGAACCACAGTTTACCCTCTTCGGTAACACCCTAAGGTCCCAGCACCACATTGCCAGCAACAGTGGCAGGTGTCAGAGTATTGAGCACTGGAGGGAGCCCCTTTGAAAGTGAAGGTGTTGGTGGGTTGGCCCAAGGATGCGCCAGGGGAAGGGTGAAGGCCAGGAGCAGGATAGAGCAGAATCCCTTCCACTGGTGAGACTAAGTTGTCCGTCCTACGTAAGCTACAGGGAAAGGCACTGCCCCAGGAGGTGACAGCTGAGTCCACGAGGCTTTTGACCGGCAGCCGGGGAAGGGAAAGATGCTGCACAGGGCAGCGTCCCGCCTGCATCTTCATCACCCCAGACTGGACAGCTCATCAGACTATGTATAAGATGCTCCGATACGCCGGGCACCCCAGCCCCTCTGCAGAACTAAATGGGTAACTTCATCAGGGACGTGTCCTCATCCTCGCCACACACACACACACACACACACCCCTCCTCCCTTTACTTCCTTCCCTGGCCTTACCATTTACTCTCTATCCTCACCCTCAGCCTGGGAACCAGGAAAATGCACTCTTTCACCCAAACTCAAGTAAATCATCAAGTGCCATAGAAGGTTACGTTCAATACTGGGGGAAATTGAGTTTATCTTGGAAATGTTTTATTCTTCCAAAAGTTCACTTCGGTAAAGTCTAATGTATAGAAAAGCATAAAATACTACGGCTCCAGACGGAGCCAGTTTTCTGCCGAGCATTAAGCCGCGGGGTCCGAATCCCGCCTCACTCCCAACAACCACTCTTTTTAACTCAAATGCCCATCAATGTCCCTGCTAAATGGGAGTCTTAGGCACATCTCATCTTATCATAATGTCACGAAACCCATAGAATTACAAATCAGGTTTAAGGCAGAAACCATGACAGCCAAATCTAAGTACACCAAAAGTACATTAAGTATCCGTCTTCATTTAGTACCCCCATTCCAACCCACCTCTCAGCTCAGACCCACTCCGTGCAGCACTCAGCTTGACGCAGCCTAAGATCCATTTTTGAGTGGACTGAAATATAAATGACAGTTCACCCTGCACATGCACATAGACAACTGTATAAAATATTTAAATAAAGACAGCAAAGAACAGAGGATTGCTGCAAAGCCTTTGGCAGACCCAGCCTTGGGGAATTTAGCAGCTTGAGATTCATTACAAATTTCATCTTTAATGTTATTTTTAGTTCAATATTTTGTAGCACTCAGAAGTAAATCTTGGTATGCTGTCTCCTCTCCCCTGGCTTCCTCTCCTCTGGTGTCTGATCCTTCAGTTCTACTGAAACCTAATACATTTTCAATAAAATTGATTTGTGACGTCGTAATGCTGTGTGTTGCCTTCCTCCATTCCTTGATGTAACGGGGAAAGGACGATTGCGTGATTTGGCAAAGTGAGGCAGATTGCTCTTGATTGTGGAATAAATTGGCGTGAACTTGGATACCACCCTGCAGCAACACGGAAACTCTCCATGTGTTCTTTTTTTTTTTTTTTAATTTTATTTCTCCACGTATTCTTGCCTCTCGTGCTCTGCCATTTTGAAGGTCTATCCTCCAGTGTGACTCCTGAATGCAAAGTGTCCACCTGTCCTGTCTAGAGAGTCACCACCTCAAATACAGATGCCAAAGAGAGGAGGAAACCCTGGGTTTCAATAGTTACTATTCAGTTCCCCTCTCGACGTGACTTTCCACCTGGAAACCTCAAGCTGGTTTGGCGCGTCCAAGTGAAATTCTAAGAAAGACACCTGTCCCCAAGCTGGCGGGTGGGAAAGGACCAGTTGACCAGAAGCTCCGTCCTGAGATCATTCTGTGGGCTCTTCAGTCTTCTTGGGAGACTGCAGGGAGGATTACATAAGGCCTTGTCGATGAGGTAGCTGGCGAGGTGAGAGGGAAGGCCACTGACGTGCTTGGATGTATGAACTTGAAGCCCTTGAAGAAGGAACAGAATCCAGAAAATTCCTGTGATTTTGACTGAACTGAGATGGTCATTCTTATTTGTCACATTAGGACAGGCCCTGACTTCTGACCCAGAGACATAAAGGGGTGGTGAGGAAGGTTCAGGTTGCAGCGTAGAGCAGCTCGAGAGAAACAGATATTTGACCCCAAAATCAGGTGACCCACAATATTTGCCGGACAGAGACTTCGTAGGCAAGCTAGCCTCTCTGTGACTTGGTTTTTCCATATCGCAGATGGGTCTGATGCCCTTGGCTTCCCTTTTTATTAGGACAGCTGAGGATGAGGGAAATACAAGAACTCTCCTAGCATTAAGGATGTCTTAACATAGGCAAAAGCAAGAGGAGAGAACTGGGGTGATTTTCCTGGTAATTTACACTTAAATAAAGCCCAATAGTTTTTTTAATTAATGTTTATTGGAGTATAGTTGATTTACAATGTTATATTAGTTTCTGTTATACAGCAAATTTACACATATACATATACGTATATCCACTATTTTTTAGATTCTTTTCCCATATAGGTCATTGAAGAGTATTGAGCAGAGATCTCTGTGCTATACAGTAGGTCCTTATTAGTTACCTATTTTATATATAGTAGGGTGTATATGTCCATCCCAATCTCCCAATTTATCCCCCCATTCCATTCGAAAAGATACATGCACCCCAATGTCCATAGCAGCACTATTTGCAATATCCAAGACATGGAAGCACCCTAAATGTCCATTTATGTATGAATAGATAAAGAAGCCTGATAGTTTCTAAAGCAAAGATACTCAGAATTTTCAACTCTGGAACCGAGTGTACCTAGATCATTCAGACTAGGAATTCATGGAGAGAGTGCTGTCCTAAGTAACCTGTTGGGGGATGAGGAAGGGGGAGAGGATACAAGGGAAGAAGCAAGGCAAATATACTGGTTCAGCCAGAGTCTACCCTCAGGTCCCCGGGGAGTTCCAGAGTGTTAATGGCACCAAGAGTCATCCCACCTTGAGGCAAGGGGTCTGAGCTTTTGGATCCCTGTTTTAGTCTGCCATTGGTTGGGCCGCCTCCGGGGTATTTCCAGGTGAAGTGACTTCCCAGGGCTGAGGACGATTTTCAGGAGATGCGTGCACTTGTTACCACGTGATATTCGTGGAGGCCATGCCCGTCACAGGCGGGTCTGGTGGGGCACCACTAACCAGTGAAACGTCATTCTAACATTTCGCCTCTGAGCTGAGGGCTACATCCCAGATCCATGGAGGCACGAAACCTCACTGTGCTCCAATAAGTTTTCAAACATCTCAGAAGAAAACCATGCTAAATAATGATGGTTCCGGTGGAAAGGAAAGCTGATGATTTGCAGCACGCGCCTTCGGAGAGGACAGGGTCAACTTGAGAGCCACAGAGGGACCGTCTTTTCCTCTATGCTGTGACGTGACACTTTCACTTAAGTAGCTGCAGTCAGAGTCAATGAGCAAATGCGTGTAAAGCGTTTTACACTGTGCGTGGCACATAGTAACCACTCAATACCTGTTAGCTTGTTGTTATCATTTTCCTAAATGGTGAGGTCAAACCGATTAGCTGGGCTTTTCTTTTTAATGAAAACTCTGATAAGTTAATCATTGTGAGGTAGAGAGGCTTTGAATCCCCCGTTAGCTGGGATGATTAAAGTGCACTTGATTATGCTTGGGCAGTGAGAGCATATAGATTTTCTTACATGCCCACTCCAGCTGAGTGTGGTGGCTGCTGTTGTTAGGAGGGGCTCTGAGGCTGTGTCTAGGTTTCAGGGAGAGCGGTTTCACCGATTAATTAGTTGTGTCTACCACCCACCCCAGAGAAGAGGTGTGGGCATCGGCAGCCCGTGGCATCCTTGTCCTTTGGAATCATCAGAATTCATGGCCTTTATTAATCGTAAACCTCCAGGAAGCTGATGACAAGAGCTGCTTCTCTCCTTAAAAGGCAAGTACAAGCTTGGGGCTTTTCACTTCGCGGAGGTGAGGTGGGAAGAAGTCCCCAGAATGTACCACAGGTAAAGACATTTTCTCAGTAGTACCTGGATTTTCCCCGAAAAGGAGGAGAAAGGAAGAGGGGGAGAAGTTGGAGGAGGGGAGAAAGACCTCTGTGACTTGTAGCATCTAACATAACTAAAAGCATTAGTATCCAGAATGCGTGTGGTTCTCTGAACACATAAATAACTGCAAATAAATAATAAAGAGACAAACATCTCAGAAGAAAAATGGGCAAGGCTGGGACTTCTTCAATGAAATCCAACGGCCGAAACCAAGAGCTGCTCAATTTCACCAGTTGTCCATGATGTGCAAAGTGAAACAGCATCCTCTGCTCCAAATTGGCACAACTTTTCAATCTGACAACATGAAAGGCTGGGAGGATGTGGGAACTGAGTGGGAGTATGCATCTTACAAACCCTTAGGAGAGCAAACTGGCAACCTCAAGGATGACTAATAAGTTGTGCGTATCTTCTGCCCTTCCAGCATCTCTACCCCTGGGTGTATGCTTCAGTAAAACTTTGCTCAAGGAGTCACATGGAAGGACACTTACAGTAGCTTGGTGCAGCAATAGCAAAGGCTGAAATTAATCAAACTGCCCACCACTGGGGAAATGGATAAGTAGAGAGTGAGCGGACATAGGACTTACAGCTCACATCTGAGCAACAGAAAAGCATCCAGTCATATTTACGGAGAGAATAAGGACAGCAAGAACGACAACTTCCTACCCACCAGCACCATACATGTCCTCTCTGAATACAAAGGATGCGGCTGGAAGATGCATCCCTCTGGATAATTAAGATGCTATACGGGAGGGAGTGGAATGGGGTGGGTCAAAGAGAACTTTAGTTTTCTTTATAATTTTTAAGTTTTTACAGTAAGAACATGTTCCTGCATTCTTTGAGTAATTGAGTTCATTTTAAAAGAGCCCTGCGTCCTGGGCCAAACAGTACAGGAGGGTGGCCAGGGTGAGGTCAGCTAGACAGATATGCTGCATGTCCCTGTACCAAGAGGAGCCTTGAGGCCCCTTCCCTGTGGTGTCCACTGACCACATCATTATTGAGCTCCCTCGGAAGCTGATTACTCAGAGGGCAGCCTGCAGCATCCCTGTTGGGTACTGCTTGAAGCCACATTCACGGAGATGGAGACGTAGCAGGAGCAGGGAACAGAATGCCAGGACTCACATTGCCCAGGCTTTGGGAGGCTCTTGGGTAGGTTCCTGCCATTTCTGGCGCTTTGGAACAGACAGTGAGCCGCAGAAGGAATTTGTTCTGGACATTCTGCCCTCCTCGTCCATGGCTTTGGATGGTGAGTCTCTCCATATCGACATTTCCCTGGTGTCAAGAGTGGGTGGCCCATGGACTTCCCTGATGGCTCAGTGCTTAAGAATCCACCTGCCAATGCAGGGGACATGGGTTTGAGCCCTGGTCCAGGAAGATCCCACATGCCGTAGAGCAAATAAGCCTGTGCACCACAACTACTGAGCCTGTGCTCTAGAGCCCGTGAGCCACTACTACTGAGCCCACATGCCACAGCTACTGAAGCCCATGAGCCTAAAGCCCGTGCTCCACAACAAGAGAAGCCACCTCAAAGAGAAACCCGAGCACTGCAATGAAGAGTAGTCCCTGCTCACCACAACTAGAGAAAGCCTGTGTGCAGCAACGAATACCCAACACAGCCAATAAATTAAAAAACAAAACAAAGCAAAACAAACAAAAAAACTGGCCAACTTCTAGGAGTTCCATTTAAAAAAAGAAGAGTGGGTGGCCCATGACTACTCAGAGCGGTTTCTTCCCTGACTTCTGGGTCTTTCCAGACTCTAAAACCACTAGGCAGAGACACCTCCTGTAAATCCCTCAGATGCAGCTCCTGTTTTGAGGGCCGGTCAGACCTTTCTGGTCCCACTCACCACTGTTGCTGCCTTAAAGACACCGGTCCATCACCTCTGGCTGTCACAGGCTCACTGCCCAGGCCGAACTTCTTCTCCAGTGGCTGGTCCTCCCTGCAGTCTCTCCTCCAGCTCCAGCCCCAGGGGGAGTCTCCACTCTCTGACTCTCATGAATGCTTTGTTTTAGGTTCACTGGGGAAAACCTTCTTTATCTCCTTTCTCAAAGCTAAGATGAGAGGATTTTAGACAGGCTGAGCATTCTCGTGGTGGGCCTGGGAGATCTCAAGCCGGGGGTGGGGACATGTCTGGAGGCAGCTTCCCCTAATCTGTGTCCTTGCATGACCTTCCTTGTGTCCACTGCCCCTTCTCTTAGTTCGCACTGGACACCAGCATTTCTCGCCACCAGTGTCGCCCCCTTCAGCCTGTTTCCTGCATAGCAGCCGGGACCACTGCTTTCGGGGAGAGGTGTTAAATACAAGTGTCCTTGATCACTGTTGCTCATTACTGCTGAGAGCATAGGATGCGGAGCAGGTCACACCGCACTCTGGTGTGCATACCCTGAACTGCCACGCCATTCTCCACATTGGCGTCGGGAAGAGAGATCAGAGATGGGTGTGGTCCTCAGAGTCAGGAGCCTGAGGCTGCAGTCATGCTGGAGAGCACGCTCTGTGGTCCAGGCAGCACCTGTGGCTCAGGGTCAGGATGTCTCCCTTCCGTCCTCTGCTCAGCTTCCTGGAATGTCGAGGCCACTGAATGTCGTCCCAGGTAGACGAGCCTAGATTGAACCCAGGTTTCCTGTTTCCTCCTGTGTGTGACTGGCATTATAATCACGCCTGTCTTTCCTGTCTGGTGGGCCGTCTGAGGGTGGAGTGCGTCACTCAAGCCTAGCCTCTCAGCCAGGCCCATTCGTCAAGTCACCTGAGCAGCAGGAATTTATCTATTTTTAAAAAATATTTATTTATTTATTGGCTGCCTTGGGTCTTTGTTTCTGCACACGAGCTTTCTCTAGTTGCAGTGCTCTTTGCTGCGATGCGCGGGCTTCTCATTGTGGTGGCTTCTCTTGTTGCAGAGCACAGGCTCTCGGCGCACGGGTTTCAGTAGTTGTGGTGCACGGGCTCTAGAGCACAGGCTCAGTAGTTGTGGTGCACGGGCTTAGTTGCTCTGCGACATGTGGGATCTTCTGGGACCAGGGCTCAAACCCATGTCCCCTGCATTGGCAGGCAGATTCTTAACCACAGTGCCACCAGGGAAGTCCCAGGAATTTATTGAGAACCCACTGTGTGCCAGGGATTCTTCTAGACTTGCAGGGATGCAGAGAAGGACACACTCCAGCCTTTCATCTAGCAGAAGGGGATGGAAATAGAAACTGAAGAGCACAGAGTGGCAGGTGCTGCTGGGGCAGAAAGGAAAGGTGCTCTGGGCACACACATGTCCCTCGGCTCAGGGGATGTTCCTTAGCTGACCCTGTCCCTGCAAACCCAGCAGAGTGAGCAGCCATACACAAGCACAGATGTGTAAGGGAGCTTGGTGTCCTCTTCCCAGAAGGTGCATTTCTGAGAGGCTGAGGTCTCCTACCGGAGTGAAGGTCGAGGAAGAGCTGCGTGGTGTAGCAGACATGGTAGGAGCCCCTCCCATATTGCATCTGCATCCTCAAGGATGCTCACATGTGACGGTCCTACGGCAAGCCCCTCCCACCACGGGACCCTGCCTGTACCTGCAAATGAGGCATCCTGGAATTCCAGGGTGCTTACACCCCCAGGAACAGCCCTCACCCACTGGGTGGGACCAACCGGTGGCTCATCCACACAGCGTCTCAGTCTATCCCAGCGGGCCTGCGTCCCATTGTCCACAGCGGCAACCTGCTTGTGGATGCCTGCTCCCCTGATTTCCTCTCCTGCTTCCCCGTTCATGTTTCTGGGATGACCTCCTACATAAATACCCACACTGGTGTCCTCCTCTAAGGGCTGGCTTCTGGAACCCACCATACAACCTGAGACAAGACATATGTAAAGAATCTAGTTTCACCCCTTGCATGCGTTTCAACGGGCCGTGCTGTCCCATTCAGGAGAGGTTTCGGCATTTCCATCCATCTGTTTCTGCCGCACCAGGCAACGGGTCAGCGGAGCGAAGGCCAACTTCCTTCCAGGCTGCCAGGCTCTGGCTTTGCCTTGCCTTCTTGCAGTCTCCCCACCAGAGCCACACCCCTTGTTTA
Organism: Hippopotamus amphibius kiboko; assembly: GCF_030028045.1. Classification (NCBI taxonomy): domain Eukaryota; kingdom Metazoa; phylum Chordata; class Mammalia; order Artiodactyla; family Hippopotamidae; genus Hippopotamus; species Hippopotamus amphibius. The sequence goes on from NC_080201.1 coordinate 43,754,478, forward strand.
CCAAATGCTCAATTTTGGTTATGTTACTATAAAAATCAAGCAGCTGGCAATTCCAGCTTGATTAGCAGGTCTCCAGTTTTGATTAGGAAATTACTGCGGTAATCAAGGTTAATTCTTGTTGCAGTGCTCAGCAATAGATTTTGTATTTTGCAGGGAAATGGTTTTCCTGCCTGGGATGGAGAACATTTCATGAAAGAAACCTAAAGAGAGGAAAGGAGGGCAGTGCATCGGAGCAGCACTGAGATTGATTGGATGCCTGCAAGACTTCGTTGTCTGTTCTACATTCAGATAGGCTCTTTCCTGGGGTGAAGGAGCCTGGACAAGGCCTCCTGAGAAATACCAGGCCCCCCACCTCTGGGGGCTTTCTGAGTGTCTTTGAGAAACTAGGAAGGTAATTTTATTGGAACTGAAACCCCCACCTGCTGGGGCCAGGGAGTCAGTGCTAGAGTTCAAAGGTGACTTGGGCTGAATGATGTCTTTAAATGCCTCCATGTGAGGTGAAGGAAGACAGCTTCTGTGCCAGCTGGTTGAGGGCAGCCACTTCACTCACCACTCAGGGGGCAGTCGTTCTCTCCAGGAAATGAATGTCTTATATGGAAGGAGTCAGGAGTTCTGATAGATGCTCAGGCTTCAGAGAAAGCCCTTGGGACGATGGAGCCCTGCAGCTGGAATTTTATTTCTGACTTTGCCCTGGCTCCAATGTTTGGACTGTGGACCCTGGACGAGTTGGGATGAAGGTGTCCTGTCCCACAGATCGAGACATCCGACAGGAGAGAGGAGGCTCCCCCCCACCCTCGGCTCTCTCTGCAAGCCTGTTCCTCCCTGCTGTAACTCCCTGTGCTGTAATCACTAAATGTCAGCAATAGAGGCTTTGCCTCCAGTGGGTGACATTTGATTTCAGTATCTCTTTGGGGATGGATACTGTCAGTCTGTAGGGTTCACCTTTGCTGGCAGGAAAGCGGCACCAGATTGTGTTGGAGGCTCAGCTGTGCCCTGGCCCCACTGGACCCTCTGAGTCCGAAGGTACAGAGTTGCTCCACCTTCCACCCCGGTCTCCAGGCAGCCCCTCACCCACACGTCCATGAATACCCCCTCCCCCCGCTGCCACCGCACACACAGCTGCTCTTAGCTCCACCTGGATAAAAAGATGAAAGGACTCACAGTGCAGTCCTGCTCCCCATCCTCTCCTCCAGACAGTAGGAGCCCCTGTGTGCCCTGCTGTAGATCCTGTGCTGGGAGGTCTTTCTCCAGGACCACCGGGTAGGGACAGTAGCAGATTAAAACCCAGGCCTTGCTCTTGACTTGGCCACCCTGTATTCTCGAGGTCTTGGGGAGGGTCTTCTTTCTTGGTGTCTCCCCTTCCCGTATCGCCCTGTGATTTGTGGAGTCCCCAAAGCTTACGAGCACCTTTACAAAGTGGGGGTGGGGTGAGGTGAGGTGGGGCTTTGAACCAGAAAGAGCTGGAGGGGACACTCTCCTCTGGGATGTGATAACGCATCTGAACCCTCAGTGTTCCTGTGGGAGCACCGTCCCAGGATCATCGGTCTGACCTGGGGGAAGGAAGCCCGAGAGCTGCCCAAGCCTCATTTCAATATGTTTGATTAGGCAGAAGCGAAAAGCTTTTTCTGCCCAACTACAAAATCTGGGTTTCTCAAGACCTCTCAGAACTCTCAGGCCACAGCTGTCGAATTCTCATCTCTGCGTCTTTGGCAGCCACATAAGCCTACCCATCCTTAAAGTGTTCTTTTGTCACCAGTGTTCTGATGTGGTCTTTTGGAGCAGTATGAGTGAGGCCCCATGGAAACAGAGAGCCCTGGGGAAAGGACTGCAGTCCAGAAATAGTGAAACCCTCCCAGGTGTCCTGGTCTAAGAGCAATTAAATTTTCACACTTGTTTGGGTGACATGGGCAGGAGAGTTGCTGGGGGAAAGTGCAGAAAGGGTAGTGAATCCTAGTTCATTCCTTGCTCTGAGCCAGACTGTTACCCAGACTTAAATCCTGCCCAGCCTTGTCTACATCTGGCCCATCACGTATCCATTGTGTGATCCTGGGAAAGACACTTCCTTCTTTGTACCTTCACACCACAGTTTTCTCATCTGTAAAATGGGTATTTTAACATTCTTAACTCAGAGGGCTGTGTAAGGATAAATAATACATGTAAAATGTTTTAACCTTTCAAGGAAAGTAGTGCTTAGATATTATCCGTTATTATGATTTCATAAGCAGCAGTGGTCCAACAGGGGAGCCCCAATGCGCAGTCTCGTGTTTGATTTATGTTCGCTGATGAGCTGTTAGGCAGAGCAAGTAACGTGGCCAAGTCCAGTCAATGTGGGAGGGCCTGGAACTGGGAGGTCTGACTCATCGGGGCCACTAACGGAACAATTTGCCACAAATGTCTTTATTATTCTAGTCTCAATTTGGATGGTGATTATTGGCTTAGAAGAGAAATTCCTTATCATGCTAAGTGAGCATTTTCTTGTTTCACTCAGGAACGAAAATATGTTCCCAAGTTACCATTTTACCTACAATTCAGTTAAAACACTTTGTCCAAGTCAGTATCAAAACGACTCTTTATCCAGATGTGCTTGTGAATTTTCCTTGTCCAGACTTGTCAGTGGTTGTTACAATGTCTGAGTCTTCCTTGTCCTTTTCCTCCTGTGTCCATTGGATTCCCCCTTTTCTCCTTTCCATACCTTTTGCTTTGGCCTAGAACACGAGTGGGACGGGAAAGACAAGGGAAAGAGACTTGCCTTGAGGATGATTATCTCTCTGGGGTAGACAGAGAATCCAAGGACCACACCCTTCTCTGTGGGCTGTTAGATACTAGGAAAAAGTAGTTATTCTGCAGTGTGTTTCCCAGACTAAATTTTACAGACTTGTTTAGTACTATGCAGATTTTCCCCTTGTAGATTTGTCAGCAGAGAAAAGCACCATTGTGCGGGTGTCTTGTTGAAGTTGTCACCATAGGGCCCTGCAGTAAGACTGTTGAATCAGGACCCAGGAACAATGGCTTTTGGCATTGTCTTTCTGTTAGTGATGGCAAGGAATATATAGCTGCATTTCCTTCAATAAATCTGCCCTCTTCTGCCTGGACAAAGACATACAACCTATAGTGATTGACGTTTTCACCGCTAAATTATGCTATGTCTGTTTCTCAAAGAAATGTCTCCATTCCAAAATTAGCTACCCATCAACATAACATAAAATAACTTGAACATGGTGTCATTTCACAAAGATATTGATTCATGCAGACTTACTGGATTAATAACTGGTTTCCCATAAAAGGAATAGTCACTATGTCTTTGGGAGACAGAAAAAATATACAGTTTAGAACAATATATATTGGTACATTTAGGCCTGATTGCTGAGCTCAAATAAACAGAATTGTTTTCAGAGGCAACATTGCCAATGAAGAGAGAGGTGACACAATGCAACTTACAAATGAATCCAGGGGTGATGGAAAGCTAATAAAAAAAGACAACTATTTATTTATTTGGGGCATTTGATTTTACTCTATTGGATTACACAAAGCTCTAATTTTTCACTGCAGTCAATCTGTATAAAAGTTCGACTGATTGAAGCATATATTTAATTCCCAAATGCCTTTTCTTTCAACCCCTACTTCTTCAGAGTTGGACCACCTTTGGTGTCCCGAGTAGCAAAGAGGTTTGGCTTATGTTGGAGCACCCAGACCTGGGGAGACATTTGCAGGCAATAGGTGATTTACTCAGCTCCCAATGACAGCCAATCCACTCTTGCCTCCTTGAGGACTGGGTTTGCCAATAGGTGGAGAAAATATGTTTCTTTGCATTTTTTTTTAAAGTGCGCTTTCTTCAATGGAGTTCCATGGTAATAAAGTAATTGCAATTAGTCTTCCTAGTCACTCCTGTAACAAAGTATTCCATGGCATTTAGAATAACATTCCAACACCCTACCATAGGTTCCACAGGATGTGACTCAGTTTGCTTTTCTAGACGCACCTCTTTCTGCCCTTCTCGCTGCCACGTCCAGGTTGGTCCTGCTGGTCCCTTGAACATGTCATGCTCACGTCCACCCAGGCCCTTCTATTTGGACTCTTTTTCAGCTCTTCCTATTGCTGCATCCTTTTTTTTTTTTTCCCATGGGATCTCTATTCCTCAGAGGTGCCTTCCCTGACCATGCCATTTTCTAGAAAAATATCTGCCTCTTCATCATGCAGTTTTAATTCATTATGGCATTTTATTACAATCATCTCCTCCCCTTGGAATGTAAACTTCTTGGGGATAAGCAGGGGCTTTCTTGGTCCTGCTGATGGCTCTGTTCCTGTGGCCCTGTGTGGTGCTGGGACACAGAAGGCGCTCAATTACTGAATGGATACATTTCTAGGAGGAAGATGCAGAAACGGAAAGCTTTCATCTTGACTCGGTTCCAACTTCCTGTCATATCATTGTAGGATAATTATCGTCTTTGAATTTCAGTTTCTCTTCCTTTAAATAAGGAGAGTGGTGTTTATGTGCTGCCCAGAAATGGTGCACAGATGAACTATTGTAAAACAAAACAGAACAAAATAAAACTATTTATTTATTTACCTTTACTTTTCTGGATTATTGACAACAGGATGAAGAGGTAGGAGTTTATTAATCCAGAAAACCAACTGACTTTGGCTGCAAGGCCACATCTCATCTGAGGATTGAGGTCTCTTCAGCTGGTGAGGCATCCCTTTGAAGATGGCCATGGAAGCTTCCATGACTCCAACAGCCTGGTTTTTTCAATTTATCTTCTGGTACTGCAACAGATCTCTATTTCGGCCGTTGAACACTAGATTAAGTAGTTGTATTAAAAGTGAATATTTTAAAGCATGACATGGCCACCCCAGGAGAGACCCAGAAGGGACGGCAGATTCAGGGTCCCATTTTGTGCTTGTTTCTGGGTGGAGCTGATTGAGCCGGCAGGCAGAGTGGGCCCACTGCTTCATCCGTTGCTTTTCTCTCCCTGGCACCCATCCTGCCCAAGTGAGTGTGCATTGGCATCAGTCCAACAGTGGTAACCCCTCTGTAGCTTCGAACTGTTCCAGGTGACCCAGAGCTTGATTTCTCTCCTCTGGAGAGTGGCACAGGCAGCTGGTGGACTCCCACATCCTGGGAGGACTTGCTAGGTGCTATCCATCTGGAGGCAGCCGAGGGGACGGCTCACATGGACGTCTCTCTCCAAGTGAGAGAGGTCTCTGTGCTCCAAGAACAGCCTCAGATTCCCTCTCTTCCGATGTTGGGAAAGTCTTGCCCACCTGCCTCATGGAGTATCAAACCTGAAATAGCTAAGACAGCAGTTCAGCAGGATCTGATTGGCAGAACCTGGAAATAATATTGTAAAACTAGTGCCAACGCGCTCCTGTTGCTGCTGACTTTGGATCCTATGAAATCAAGTAGTATGTACTGAACAGTCCCTAATTTTTGTCCTTACCTTGTAGATCCAAGGCAGCTCTACAAGTCTCTACAGACAAAAGGCCTGGAACTTGGCACCTTTAGCCGCCACCCAGCTTTGCATGGCTTTCTACTCTGTTCCATCTTGAAACAATGAATCAAGTGAAGATTTTTTTTTTTAAAGACTGGACCCGGGCTCCAGTTTGCAGTTAGGCAAGTGGGAAGCTGATTTAATCCAGGGGAATGAGAGAGAGGGGAGAGGAGGAGATGGCCCCAGAGAGGAGAAGCCCCAGGTAATCTCAGCCATTCCAACCCGCTGCCCCCTGGCGCTGTCTCAGGAACCACCTCTCCAATTTTTCGACCCTTGCTTCCTTGTTTGTCCTTGACCCCCACCCCTGAGGTGATTTGGTAAATTCCATTCCATCCTTGCTGAAGATAAAAGACATCATGGGCAGGATCCATGAATAAAAGCCGTTATTTATCGATGCCGGTTTTGGGGAACATTTTTCCTTCTGATTCATGAACCACTTTTCTACATTCGAAAAGCAGTTCATAAATCGTTCAGCGCCCGCAGAAATTAATAATAATGAATCCATTTACATAAAATAGTCTCATTCTGCCAGGTGCTGATAATATTGGAAGCTAGAACTTCATTGGGAAGCTGGATGGCATGCGTGTGTGTTTTCCACACATCAGACCTCACGCCTTCTATTTTTGAGTTTAACCAAAAGTTTAATTATTTAGTGTCCAGTCTTGATCACTATGTGCTCTTCGGAGATGCTATTTGAAAAAAAACAGGAAAAGATAAAAATGAAAGAAGTAATTTGATGCCTTAAGAAGATAGTCGTAAGCCACGTAAGAGTTCATGTCGAGCCGAATTAACCCTTTGAGCAGTTCTGAAAAATGCATCAATCTACAGAGTCGTTAATTCCCAGGAGAGACCATCGCCGTTTGACTACATACACATACACACACTCACACACACGCTCATACACACTCACACAAGCGTAAATACACACATAGCTCCTGGTGCAATAAAATGAAGGCAACGTCAGTGGGTTGATTCTCATAAAATGTTTTTTCCCAGCACAATGCCAAGCAGCACACATTCTAACAGTTATTAGTAGGTCTCCTTTCAAAAGAGTACTGGGATCAAAAGAGCTGGCATGGTACTTAGACGAGCCAAACTAAATCGAGTGCTTGCCTACAGCAGAGCACCACACTCTACAGAACCAACTGGACAGTTGGGAGGAATTTTTGATCTGTTTTGTTTGAGTTTTCACCTCTTCAGAGACAGAGGTTAAGTCCTCACATTCCTCAGCACTTAGAGCTTCATCATCGCTGGTCTGTACACAGGCACTGTCTTGCATTGTGTATTTTATTCCCCTTCACCTGCTCACGTTACTCCTCTTCTTATAGGAAACTGTTGAATTTTGTTTCATGTGCATTCTTGTTTAGTTTGCATGTATTTTTAACTCAAGTGAATGATGCTATTATTTATCTCATTCTGTATCTTTCTTGTTTCGCAGAGCACCATGATTCTGACATGTACCCATGTTGCCCTGTAAACACACAATCTGATGCTACTGGTCCTATTGTCATCTGGATAATGACGCCCATTAATGTTTTTGGAAGAGGGTACCCAGGTTGCAATTGGGTTGCATTGCCGTAAGGAGCATCTTTTGGGCTGAAGGTGAGGGTTTCTTCGGGTTACATGTCCAGCGGCAGAGTTGTTGGGTTAGAGTGTGTACACATATTCAATTGAAGTAGGTGGGACCAGATGTTCGTCTCCACTGCCACCAGCAGTGACGAGAGTACCATATGCCTGCCAACACGTGGCATTATCCAGCTGTCTATTTTGCCAGTTAAAAAGGTGTGAAGTGCTATCTTGCTTTAATGGCATTTTTCTAATTACTAATAAATGTGAGCATCTCTTTATGTGCTTATTAATTAGCCTTTTTAATCTCTCTTCAAGTTGCCTATTTATAGCCTTTGTACATTTTTTTTTTCCCTTCTGGGGCTGCTATCCTCTTCTTGTTAATTTATAAGAATTCCTTGTCAGTTTTGGGCATTATGACAATCTCCTCTCATTCCATCATTGTCTATTAACTGTTCGTAGTGTTTTCAGTTGAACAGAATTAACTTCTTTTTCTATAGTTCTGTGGTAGGAAGGCTACTAAGACAGCCCCCAAAGATCCGTGCCTCCTGGTACTCACATGGTTGTGAAATCTCCTTTTCTGGAAGAGTGGCTGAACCTAGTGACTTCTTTTTAATTAATTAATTAGCTGCATTGGATTCTTTGTTGCTGCATGTGGGCTTCCTCTAGTTGCAGAGAGCAAGGGCTGCTCTTCCTTGCAGTGCGCAGGCTTCTCATTGCAGTGGCTTCTCTTGTTGCGTAACACGGGTTTTAGGAGCGCAGGCTTCAGTAGTTGTGGCTCACAGGCTCTAGAGCACAGGCACAGTAGTTGTGGCGTACGGGCTTAGTTGCTCCACGGCATGTGGGATCTTCTTGGACCAGGGATTGAACCCGTGCCCCCTGCATTGGCAGGTGGATACTTAATCACTGCACCACCAGGGAAGCCCTAGTGACTTCCTTCTGACTGAGGGAGTTTGGCAAAGAGCATGAGATGTCACTTCGTGATTACACTGCAAATGATTGTGGCTTTCAGTCTGCTGGCAGACTCTGCTGATGAAGGTAGCTGCCGTGTTGGAGGGCCCCCTGTTGCAAGAAACTGAGAGCAAGAAACTCCAGCCAATCGTCAGTGAGAAACTGGGCTCCTCAGGCTAACAGTCAGTGGAGAACTGAATTTTGCCAACACTCATAGGAGCTTGGAAGCAGATTCTTCCTCAGTTGAGATTATGACTGCAGCTCTGGTGACACCAGAGCTGGGGTGTCTATAAGAAACCCTACAATGGAAGACCCAGCTAAGGCCCACCCAGGTTTCTGACCCATGAAGATGAAAATACATGTGTTTTAAGCCATTATATTCAGGGGTGATTTGTTACTCAGCAGTAGATAACTCACACCAGTTCTATGGTTGTAACTCTGAAAGTCTTTAATTCATTTCCATCTCACCCTGGTTGGTGATGTCAGGATGAGATGCAGCTTTATTTTTCAACAGCATTGTTTTGCACTTCAGCCCTGCCACTTACATCCTATCTCACAAGGTGAAGTAAGGTATGAAGGATGGCTTGGGGCTGTGCCTCCCACACAGAGAGCACGGGGAGAGAGGCAGCTGCAGACACGGTCCCTTCCTGCCATGCCATGTCAGCCAGGGGCCATCAGAGGCCATGTTTTCCAAATGTGTCTGCCGATGGGCCTTTTCCTGGCTCACCCCTTCTTGTAGCTGAGGCCTCAAGAGCTCACTTTGGAACATAAACCACTGAGAAGGTTAAGACTTGGTCCCTGAAAGCTCCTTTGAAAGACAGTCCTCTTTGTAAGTGTAAGGAAAAAACCTGGGTTCTATTGCTGAATTTCTTACCAACTAGCTGTGCTCCACTGAGGGGATTCACTTCTGTTTTATGGCCTTAGTTTCCCCATCTGTTGAATGAAGTAGGTGGATAGGGTGACTGCTTTCCACCTTAACAGCTAAATGGAATGGCGCTGTCTCTGCTCCCTGAGAAGCAATAGAAGGGCCTTGGAGAGTAAGGATTTCTGCGGTCTGGAGGAGCAAAAACATGCAGGTTGGACTCACCTAGTGCAGACTCAGTTCAGGGTCTGATGGGTGGCTTTTTCCTCCAGCAGCAGGAGATGCCTCTGGGGGACCTGCCTGGTGTTCAGGGCCTCCTTTTCTACACGAGCACCTCCCCTTCTACACGAGGACCTCCCCTCTCTCAGATGAGATCAGGTCTGTTAAAAAAAAAGCTCAAATATCTCACAGTGGCCTCTTGTCTCTTATCGTGGCCATGATGCGTTTTGACAAAGATTTCTGCCTTTAACTTCTAAGTCTGTGTTAGGGGAAGAAATGAAATGTGTGTGATTCTGACTCACGTTAATGCAGTTCAGGGAGGTCCCACCCAGACAGGCTTTTGAAGTCATTCCTCCTAATGAGGGAGTCTCACTGCTCATCTGATCCACAGAGACAGGCGAGGAGGCACCCACAAACCAAAGGCTTTCTGGAGAGGTTTGGGGCTTTCAAAACACTCGGCAGGGTCGTAAGTTCCAGTCTCAGCAGCTCATAGTAAGTATGAAAGGTCCTTGGGGGAAGATGCACTTTTGTGACAGACACTCAAATGTATAGGTTGTATACGTCGTATGGATAGGGTGATGTTACCACCACCTGGGGCTGCTGAGTTACATAGGACCACAGGTGGTTCTGTGAGAGCATGTGACAGATTGAGGTGGTTTCTGATTAGCTCCTGCCTCACTTGTGCTATTTCTTAAGCTGTCATTGAGAAACCCATAAACCCCAATGAAAAAACCAGTACTACTAATACTACTAATACTGTCACCACGACCCCCACTGTGCTTCTCTTGAGTGGTGCCATCTGATTTACATGCATCATCTCCTTGAATCCTCAAAACCTTGAAGGAGCTACCCCCATTATCTCCATTGTACAAACAAGCCAAGGTGTGTTCCAGGGTCAACCAAAGAGGTGACGTGGCAGTGACTACAGATCAATTTATCATCGATTAAAGAAACTGGACAAAGTTGGGAGACAAATGACAAATGAGGAACAGACATTTGCAATTTCCTTGAACAACAAGGGGCTACAGCTAGATAATACAAAGAACACCAACAAATAAAGAAGAAACAACCCCAAAAAAGAGACCAAGGGTGTGAAACAAGCAATTTACAAAAGAAGAAATCCAAAGTGTTAAAAAATGTATAATGAGATGCTCAGACCCATGAGTAATCAGAGAAGGGCCCATTAAAACAACGAGGAGAGGCCCCTTTGTATCTACTGGATCAGCATAAATTAGGCAGCTGGGTGATGCTGACCACTGGCAGGACCTGAGGATGCAGGAACTCTCATGGGGAGTGAGGGGGGTGCGGCCAGTGCAAGCGTTCTGGAAGACAACCTGGCAGAAGTGAGTCGAAAGGACAATGTGCCCCCTCTCTGACTGGGCACTTCTGCTCCTCCGTACACGTTTCTAAGAAATTCTCACACGGGTCCGACGGAAGGCCCTGAGCAAAGGTTTGCATTACAGACGTGCCTGTGACTATGGGGAGCTGGAAGAAAGCTGGGCATCCACCTCTGGGGGGGCGGAAAGTGTGTCCCCTGGTGGACGCCCACCTTGGGGTACCACGTGGCAGTAGAAGCTGCAGACTGTGAGGTCACGTGACAACGGGCACACGTATGCAAGCACGGGGCTCCGTGAGAAGAGTCAGAAGCACAGTAAGAGAATTAACGCACTGCCATGTGCACAGATTAAAAACACTTACGCAGGAAGCATCCAGTCACACGGGGGGAAACATAGAAAGGGGATGGGAGTGGGGATAGGTAAAGAAGAAAAGAGGGGGAGTAGCTGGAGGAGGTGGTGCTTTGGGGACACTATTTACTTTATATGGGAGGGATAATTTGAACTTGCTCACAGGCTAACAGGAAGGGCAGGGATGAAGAAGCAGAGGTGAGAGGGGTGAGGGACAGAGAGAGAGCCTGATGAGAAGGGAGGGAATGGAATCCCTGACACAGGTATTTGCTCCGGACAGGTAGAGGAGGACTTCTATCGCAATGAAAGAGAAGGGAAAAAAAGATGAGTTAATTCTTGAGGATGGGGTGGCAGAAAATTGAAGGAGTTCCCTTTTGATGGCTTCTATGTTTTCTATGAGACATTTTGCAACATCACTTCGTGAGAATAAATAAACAGATGGCAGGGTCAAGAGTTTGAAGAGAGTAGAGGAGTTTGAAAAGAGCTAGCTGCAGGATTGGTGTGTGGGCGGAGTGACGGAATGGGTCCTGGATAGGGAATAAAGGAAAAAAGAGGGAGGATACTAGGAGAAAGCAGAGGGCTGAGGGGTCAGAAGGACTGATGAGACCGAGAACACCAGCACTGGGTACACTGAGCAAAAGCCGGAAGAAGCAGCGGTCATGGTCGTGGTGGTCACGGTCAAGGTCGTGGTGGTCACGGTCAAGGCTGTGCTTGTTAAGTGCCACTGGGGAGCAGTACTGGGAAGGTCGGAGCCGGTTGGCCGGGGATTGAATTTGGCAGGGAAGGAACTGGAAGATGAAGTTGTTCGAGGTAAAGGCAATATTTGTGCTGGAAAGAATGTCTTTGGTCCTCTCCCAGCCTTTAGTACACGGGGAAAGGGGGTGGCTAATTCCCCAAAGGAGGAAAAGAGTAAGACACCAGAGGAGAAAGAGGAACCCACGTGTCTTGGCTCAATACCTCATCACAAGGTCGCATATACCCTTCCCTACACCCAGGCCTTGACCCTCAGCTCTGAACGCTGGAGCCTCCCATCCTCACTGGCTTGATAAAGGAGTTGTCGCAGCAGAAATGTTCAGAGAAAGAAATAAGGGGAAAATTCTAAGCTAAGGAGCTTCAAAATAGCAGAGCCAATCGTTTGAAAGAAAAAGTTTCTGCGATTCCAAGCACATAGTTTTCGTTATAGGCTAACATTTTGGAGGCACAAATGGTGAGGTTATTCCACACCCGATAAGGACCTAAGAGAAGGATGAGGAGAGCACAGGGATAGGTCTGCAGTGCCAGCAGGGGGACAGCGATGGGGAAAAGGAGGGAACAAAGTCATCCCACTGCACTCGTCCCCAGCGTGACTGGCTGTGCGTGGAGCCATGACAGTCACCCTCAGCCCCTTTGGTGAAGGCTGGTGAGGACAGCGGCCAGCCTGACACCTGCTGGGCATTCTGCAGGCGAGGCTTATCTCTTCCCCAAGGTGAGGCTGACTCACCTGAGGCGGACAGTTGTCCACTTCATAACACAGGCCCCTCTTAAACTTCACTCCCTGTGAGATGGACTGTAAGGCCTTGGATTCATGGGGACAGAGGTGAAATACGGAAGGGAAGATCTTTTTCCTTTCCATGGAGGGATGAGAGCTATTATCCAAAATATGTAACAACCTCTATTATTTATTTATTTATTTTTTGGCTGCGCCGTGCAGCTTGTGGGATCTTAGTTCCCTGACCAGGGATTGAACCTGTGCCCTAGGCAGTAAAAGCCTGGAGTCCTAATGGCTGGACTGCCAGGGAATTCCCTAACAACCTCTATTGTACAAACAAAATGGGTGCAGGTTGCTGGAACCTGCTAGTCTCGGGTTGCTGGGCTGATTCAGGGGTCTGGACCGGGGCTGGGGTGGCCAGGGTGGTGGGGAAATTTTGAGGGCTCTTTGCCAGCCAGGACAAGGCAATTTCAATATTTTAACCACAGATGTGACTGTCCTGGTGCATTTTGGTCTTTGGGTGGGCCCCTGAGCACCACACCCCTGGTCGGAACTGGGTGCAACACTCCTGTTTACTATAGAAAAGCAGATTGGACAGTGGAGTGACAGTATCGGGTCCTGAGAGCAGCCCAGACTCGCAGGGCAGGGCCAGGGGCAACAGGGCTGCAGACACAGCTAGACGCAGCATTAGGAGCTTTGCAAGAAAACGCCTGACCCAAAGGAGTATCTCCGGATGGAAATTTTGAAGACCCTGGGAGATGAAATTCCTTGTGCATAGGGGAAGCCTCCCCAGATTCTCCAAGTTACAACAGCATGTGTGCTCATCTCCATGTAGGTCCACGTGGAGACTAAGGCTGATTCCAATCACTGGGTCTGTCTGAGGTGATGATCCCTCCTGCTTAGACCACATCATTCCAAAGCAAGCATCCCCTGTAGATGATCTCCTGTAGCTGCTAGGCAGGTAGGTACCAGGTGCAGATTTGCAATTTGGAGGTGCAGGCCAGTGGTGTTGAGTTTGGGGTCCAGCCAGGCTGAGGAGCCAGGAGTTTTGAGAAGGTGATTGGGTACCTTGTGTGGCTGGGGAGGGAGCCCCCATGTGATGGCTCAGATCAGACGCAGAAATGCGCGTTTGTGCTCATTCTGGGATGACAGGGACATTTCCATCCTACGGTTCACTGGCTCACAAAAGGCTGGGAGCAGCACCCAAGGCCATGAGTACATAACACGATTGCCCCAGAATCACCACCCCTGGGGGGAGGGCAGCCTGCAGTGTTCGGTCCGTCATGGAGGCAAGAGGCTGCGGGGAAAGCTGGGTGCGTTCCAAACACAATCAAATCCTGCAGGCACCAGGAGCGTTTCCGCATCCACATTGCTCCACGCCAGGACACTGAAACAGTGAAGGACCATTACCCCCTGGCCCTTCTATTTCTGTCTTCTGTGAGTGCTCCTTTGGAAATGGTGGGGAATTTGCATTTATCAGAAAATTGCTTACTTACTCTAATCAGCTATTTTTAAGGTTTTATTGTAGCTAGATAATGAATACGACTAAATTCATGTTAGGCATGAAGTAATTTTAACCAATACCTTCAAAAGTCTATAATACCACATATTGGAAAATTATATGTCGGGTAATCTAAATAATGAGATGTTAAAATTTCTTGGATCCCAGGAACTCCTCTATTCATTTTGTTCTTCTCTCTCTTTCAACCTCACTGTGGGAGACTCCATCGCTGACATCTTTATATATGATGTTCTCATTTCAAAATGCCACTGAACCTTCAAATGAATACTTGTGTATGATCCTTGAATACAAAAATACTTAAATCAAGATTTTTATATTTTGGTGCAGTCAGCCAGAATGCACAGGGAGAATTGGGACGTCTTAGCGCTGGACTCTACCTCAGGAAGGCAGAAAAGGTCCTTCTACAGAAGGGAGGCTGTTGGGGAGGGAGGGATGCAGATGCTTTGGGGGTTGCTGAGAGACTGAGTAAGGAAGAGCATCCTCCCCTCTGTAACCAGGGACACGTGCAGATTCCAAGTCGTGAGAGCAAATGACTTCTTCTTACACTAAGGACCTCAGAAGATACTCCAATAGGAAAGAGCACAAAAAAATGGGTACTCTGTCCATCACAGGTGGCCTCCTTTGTCTCCAGAGGAGAAAGTGGAAGGCAGTACCCACAAGGCGCAGAGGTGGTAGTGCCCGGGAGGTCTGCATGAAGACTTGGCATGTCCCTGGCCACAGCCGGCTGGTTTTCTTTGTGATTCTAGTCTCACACCAAAGAGAGAGAAAGGACAATTTGCATGTGCGCTAAAGGGTGAAGGGCATCTACATCTAGGTATGGTCACCCACTATGTGCCAGGAGCTGGACTAGGTGTGTCATTGACTTGATTGAACTTGATATCACAGTGAGCTATATGTTTGCTTTTATCACACCTTTCTATGAATGAGAGACTAGACGCTTAGAGAGGTATCACAACCGCATACACGGGGAGAGGCGAAACCAGAATTCGAACCCAGGTCCACCTCGTTCTGAAGACCACACTCTCAAGACAGTTGCCAGGGCTCAGGGAAGATCTCTGATGTCAGTGACTAGGCCACAGATCCAGCCAAAGGGGTGGCCTCTGAATGAGTAAGGGTTACATTTTGCCAAAATTGGTCAAATGTTTTAAAATGGTGAGACAAACGGTGGGAAAATGTTCCTTTGGAGAAAGACCTCCGCTTATTTTGGCACTAAGCCTGCCTTGGTTTTGTCAAGGAAGCTTTGGTCCTCCCCATTCTTGGGGTCTATAGGGCTCGTGCCCTGTCAGTGCTGCCCAGAACTGCAAGGTTCCTGGTCAGTGAGGAGAGCAGAAGGCAAGGCTGTTGGCACTTTGCCAGAGCAGAAGCATCCCCTGGAGAAGCGTGCCATGGGCTGGAATTGTCACATAGTGTACTTTCTGCTATTGTTTGTTTGTTTAGATGAGGAACAGGAATATTCCTACACAACCTTTAAATCTCAGCTCAGTTGTGACCACCTGCAAAAACACAAAAGCAAAAACAAAAATGAAGAAAACAAAACAAAACAAAAAAACCTCCCAGATACCAGGAGGCAGGGTTAGAGTCCCTGTAAGAGCACCTGGGCCCACCCGACACTTGATGATGTGTGACCCTGTGTGTTTGTATTTCTGTCTCCCCCACTAAGCAGCAAGCTATGTGAGAACAGGGACTAAACCTAGGGCTGTGGCTGGGGCAGAAGAGTTTTAGAGAGATGTAGTGGATGAATACTTGAGGTTGTGATGGAGGAAGGAAAAGCAGGATACAGCTTGGACCAGTGGTCCAAAGACAGAAGGGCATCCAGAATGCTGATCCCCACATGCTCCAAAGCAGAGTGAGTCTCTGGCACAGTGGCCCCCCTGGGACCCTTCTCTGGACTGGTGGGTGGGGTGGTGGGCTGCACTGGTCCACTGCAGGGCAAGGCTGCTCAGTTAGGGAGCCCTGTGCCTGGGCCGGTCTATTTGGCCAACACATTGGGACGTTCCTTCCTGCGGCTGCCGTCCTTTCAAATGCAACAGCAGCATCAGAAGGATGAGCAGAGCCTGAAAGTTGTAAGCAGTGGCCTCAGTCTGCGCCGCTATGGTCCACTGACTATTGACTGGGACTCTGGTGCCACGTCCTGGGCTTGGTCTTACTCTCAAATGAAAAGGAGAGATCTTGATCTCAAGGTCAAGTGAAACAGAGACACAGAGGAGGAAAAGGAAAAGAGACAGAGACAGACGATAAGAGGGGTGATGGTGAAGCTTAGGGAGAATAGCATGCAGGAAGGAGAAGGTTCCAGATTCACTTAAAATCCACATAGGAAACCAAACTCCAGCTCAACCACTGTGACAGAGAGGGGCCCGCCTGGCCCGGCCCCATTCTCCCACCCACCCACCCACAGAAAAATTTTAAAAAAGTATTTTACTCTTTTCTCTGCTACTCAATTCCCCTGAGGAATATTTTTGTTTTGCTTTGTTTGTTGTTTTTTTAAAGGAAAAATGTTCATGGAAGGTTATAAAACACATATAATTTACTCACGGTAATTGCCTACATGTTATTTATGTGCCTTGCTGGCAGTGAAACAGAGAAGAACGCCTTGATCAATGCATTAGTCTAATCACGGGGTTCCTGCTCTTAATTTCTTTTGTCGGTAATTTCCATACTCGGGCAGCAATGCGTAGAATTATCTCGATTTACAGATCTCAGGACCCTGGGGAAAATCTCTTTGAAGCCATTTCTGTCTCCTGGGGAATTTGATATTTATTCAATACTGAGTTTGAAAGCCCTGTAATACAGATTCAACAACTCCAAATAACTCCTTAGAAATGTAGTGGATCTCCATGACATTTCCCCCTTTTAAATTGGTAAATGTGGGGGGCTAAGAATTAGATCATAGAAAGCTATCAAGAACAACTTTGGGTCAATGGGAAGCTGTGATTTGATAGATTTGGCCAGGAAACCAACATACACTAACAAACATATTACTAAACATATTACTCTTTCTAAATATATGAAGTCCTTTGCTTTGCTTTGCACAGAGTCTGTAACACAATATTCTAAGGCAGAGTACTGATGGTAAACCTACTGGAAGCTGTGGGAGACAGTTCCTGTAACTTCAATTTACCTTGACAGAGGAGACACAGCTCATGTTGTCAACGGGCCCGCTGGCCAGCCCTTCTCCTTGAAGTTTCCAAGGAGCAAGTGGAGGGTGTGGGCAGAACGTCCTTCTTTCGGGTCAGTACCTTGCTTTGATTTAGCATCTGCGGGGAAAGGGTATAATCCCTCAAACAGCCAAGCAGGTGTGGGGGACAAATGTCCTTCTACTGAGCAAAGTCCTTCAGAGGAGCCCATGGGCAGATGAAGCCTCCTTTCCTAATCCAGTATCACAGACATTCCAGACTCTGAACCTCAAAGGGCATGGCCAAGGGGCCAAAGAAGAGACGGGCAAGCACTGTCAGAGGACAGCCCGGAAGGTCCTGGGGGTTTTGATCAGCAGTCGGGAGCAACACTCTCATACCATCAACACTCACCAATGATGGTAATAACTGTCTGTAGTGGGCTTGCTGTTTCATGGTCAGCATCCCATATAATCTCAACAGCCCTGGGGAGAGATGCTGTTCCTGCTCTTGTTTTACATACAAGGAAACTGAGCCTCTGAGGGGTCGAGGCACATGTCCAAAGTCTCACCCAGGTAGTAAGTGACAGAGGAGGGATTTAAACCAGCTTCTGTCTGATTCCACAGGTACTTTTCATGCTGAAACAGGTGAGGTGTCACTTCTCAGAAACAATTGGCCAAACACGCTGACCTCTCTCAGACAGTAGGGTGACCAGCTGCCCTGGTTGGCTGGGGACTGAAGGGTTCCCAGGACATGGGCTTTCAATGCTAACACCGGGAAAGTTCAGGACAGGCTGTTTTCCTTATCTGGTTGTAACACTTAAACACGAACTACTGTAAGAGTGTTAGTACTCAAAACTATAGAAACAAAAATAAGTGGCAAATCAGTAGTTTGAGGGTGAGATGCAAACTTCTGGTGAGTTATATTTGACCTGCATAGTGTTACTAAGGTTTTTAAAATAGAATATGGTTGAAATTCAGGAGATTTTATATGGGAAGTTAGACCTCGTGCTCCTCTTAAAAAATAGAAAGATTGGATCTCAGAGGCTGTAGTCCCAGCGAGACGGATGGCAGAAGCCTTCTTTATGGAACACCTACTTACTTGACCTTTTCCTGCAAGGCTCACCTTGCTCCTTAGGTCACCGGCTGGGCTCTCACAGACAGCTGAGTTTGGGATGTCTGGTATAGTGTTGCCTTGTGGTAAATTCCAACAGGATCCCAAAATATTTAATCTACTTGTAAGTTCTTTCTCTCTCGGCCTTAGTGTCTTTCCAGGTTGAGTATTCCAGGGTCCCACACAAAACAGAGCAAATTCCTATTAAACACAAATCCTAAACAGATCTCAAATACCCAGGAAGTTCACATGTCCCTAATTACTGCTCACAGTGCGGGCTGGTGGCCCGGGGTGGGGAAGTGCCCTTGAATTCTGATGGGAAAAGGAACACCTTCACATAAGAGTTTTTAGAAAAAAGATAGTCCCTAAACTTTATTGTTTGAAACTTGCGTCATTGTCTGACAATTATGTAGGATCTCAGAGCTTAGAACACATTTTTGTGTGTATTTCCTGTTCACGGCAATTGGGGGAGGTGGGTGGATGAAGCTCAAAGAGGCTGAATGGCTCTAGCCCATCACTGTCACCTCCCAGTCTCACTCTTTTCTCAGCAACATGTGCTAAAGTTTTATTTATCAGAATGTCCAATTAACCAGACTATGCTTTTGTCTTGGAGATCACCCCAGACTGATTTCCTCTATAGGAAACTCCCATCGAAGGGTAGCCTTCTTCAGCACCTACTTTTCTCAGTTGTATGCTTTTCTGCTGGCAGGTGAGGCTGCATTTCTGAGCTTGTTTTGCAGGGCTCATTGCTACAGGCCAGGCAGGTTGTGGGCTAAGTCTGCAAATCCCACGCCCTCCTTGTGAATCAGCAGGCTCAGTAGCTCCCTCAGAAGCTCAGCCAACTGGGAGCCTGACAAAGACAACAGGTGCTCCTTCCTCTCCACGACCCAGCCAGGGAGAGCCTCCTGGATGTTCTTGCTACGCACCCTGACCTTGCGGTCTTACCCTTCTGGCTGAACAAGAGACAAACAGCTTCTCTCCACTTGGCTGTGTGCAGCTTAACGAATGCGTATGAAGACCGTATAAATAATTCACATCACTCAAGAGGTGGCGAGCCGAACAAGTCCCTTCTGGTTACATTTATTTAAAGATAAGGTGAAACTAAGTGAGTGATGGCCCAGTTACAAAGGCCAGGGTCCAAAGGGGATTGGGACACTTTAAGTTACACTACCAGAGTGATTTGTGCTGAATTATGTCAACTTAGAGATCCTGGCACCTTGGGGGACGAGAAAATGTCTTATCTCTAAGAAAAGTGATGCACGATGAGTATTTCCCAAGGAGAGCCTATGAGCTAATTCCACAGAATTCACTTTGGCTGTGAAAAACAGAACCAAATTTCTGTTTCAAGCTAAAAGGACCTCTGAATTAGTAACCTTGCCAATATTGTTTTCACTTGGAAATGTCACTTGGGGACTCCCCAGAGGCGAGCCCTGGCTCCCTGGTGTGGGTCCTTCAGGTCCAAGTTGTTCTTTCCACAAGAACTGGTGAGCTTCCAAGGTGACTAGAGCCTCTTTGATTTGAATCAGTGGGTGAGAAAAAATATTGTTTTGAAGCTTGAGTGAGGGCAGTGTCCACGATCAGAAGCTAGACTAGAAAAGGTTGAGCAGTGGCCATAGACCCGGGCATCTCCTGACCAGCAAGGTGGAGAGAAGTGTCCTCTCCTGTCTGGATTTTACCTTTCCTATTCTGTAGCTGCATGTTTTCATTTTTTCCCCTCCCTTTTCCCACAGTGCCCCCTAAATATTTCCATGGGAGACTTTGAGAACTTTGTAATAAGGAAATTGTATCTCCAGCTGACAATAAAATTTACGAAGCAAAGCATGCCTCTGTTAATACTTTCCGAACGTCTTTGTTTTTGAACGGCCAAGATGCTGCAAATATTCCAAGTCAGTAACCCTGTCTCCAACAGGCAGCGAAACAGTTAGCGAGGTTGACAGATAGATGCAGCCACAATGCAATAATCCTTGCTGCATTGAACTTTGTATTTAAACACTTATTTTATGTTTAATTAATTTCTCCAAAGTGGAAAACTTCCAGGCTGCCTTTGAAGCAGGCAGTTTGTTTAAAAGATTTTGTTTTAAGAATAAGAGAAAGCAAGGAAGGATGGAAATTGGGAGAAAAGGTTTATGTTTTTCCTGTTGTTTTTTCAAATATGATGTGACATCGTGAAAAAGCCTCCTGAAAGTGCAATTCTTTGTGTGATGGAAGAGAGGAGCACCTATGAGTCTCACTTCATCAAAGAAACAGACGTGTATCTATAATTTATGCTTTGCTTTAAGCTTCTGCTGATCTGATGTGGCTTTTTTAAGACAACACAGGCAGCCCTGGCATCACTTGTCAATCACTGGGGCATGCTCAAATCGTAAACCATTAGCAGAAGAGACGGTGGAGTTTCTTTAATGACGCTTTTATATGGGGCATGCTGGCAGTGAAACAGAGAGGGTCTGACTTGATCAATGCATTAGTCTAATCACAGCGTTCCCGCGCTTAATTTCTTTTGTTGGCAATTTCCATACACGGGCTGCGTTCAGGACCCTGGCAAAGACCCGTTTGGAGCCCCGCGTGACACGTGCAGTCACCTCGGCCGGATGCCGCTCGGTGGGAAGCGATGTCTGCAAGAGAGGGGGCCAGGCAGGCTGGACGGTTGCCTTTGAATCCCGTCTCGCCGTGAGGACCAGGAACACCCACCCCACGCAGCCTTGGCTCCGGCCCCGGGGCGACTGCCAGCCCGGTGGCAGACCTTGCCCTGCCAATCTTGGCCCCCTCGGTGATTCTGTTGCCGTGCTCGCCAAAAGCAGAATCCGTGTATAATGAACAAGTTTCATGTTCAACATTTTAAGTGTCTATTTATGAGTCCCGATAATTAGCCCTTTGTCTGCAGTTCTAGCAACGATGATTAGAATTCCATCTCGCGTTATTAGTGTCGCTCCCCAAACTCGTCCTCCTCGCCTGGAGGATCACGAGCAGGCGGGCACCTGATGGAAAGGAGATGGGCAATTTGGGGAGTGGGGCTCCCTTCCCTGCCCCGTCCTCCAGCGCCCCTCCTTCGTTGATCCACTTCCTCTCCGGCTTTACCTGCTTTCGGGCTTCTCGGAATCAGTCTTCTTTGCTTTTGTTCTTAAACTTGTTTTCTGCTCACCCTGCTCTCAGCCCCAGAGGCTGCATTTTTTACATAATGCCCTGCACAAGATATTGGTGCCTTTTGCAGAATCTTGTCAGTATGCTGTGAGGTTTAAGATTCTTTCCAAATGAATCATTCCCAGAATCAAAATATTATGAGGGAGGCCAAATTATCGCTAATTATAACCTCCAGAAAACGAGAGAACTTTCCCAACCAACGGAACCGGGGAAGCAACCTACAGGAATATTTGCAAGAAAAGTAATATTCTTTTTTTTTTTTTTTAAGCGATCAAATCATGTAAGCATACAAATAAATGTATTTTAATAAGGGTAAAATTACTAGTTAATGAGTTTGCTTTGGGGTTTTGTATCTTCGGTGTAAAAATATATAAATGCTTTTATTAAGGTTGTACCTATTATTTTCTAAATGAACACAAACACAAGATCTAATCCATTTAGCAATATTATATTTTAACATATCACTTACTCCCTCTGCCACTTCTTATTAGTGTACACTCTAGAAAACTGAATAATAACCCACACTGCACAGACTCTCAGGGTCCTTTATGACTGTAGA